>NC_133622.1:100568313-100869814 GCF_048593235.1 Sminthopsis crassicaudata | reverse complement strand
AGATTTGATAATTGAGCAATCTATGGCAACTCTGGAGAGAAAAATTCCAAGCTCATGAAATTTATGAATTGATATATTGTTTCAAATAAGGAAAGTCCTAAATTTCAATTGTGGGTTTTTTTAACTTTATAAAACACAGATTTTATAAAGTTATGTGTAACTTTATGTACAGATTACATGTATTTGAACTGTGAAACTAATAAAAAATCAAAAATATATATTTAAAAAAAACAAACAAACAACCAAACCAAAAAAAACATTCTAATGGATCGTTTACTTTAAGGTAGTTTATAGAGTTAGCCACAGTCAGGAAATCAAGTTTAATTCCTATTTCTAGCAATTCCTACTCTTTCCTATACCAATGAAGTCCCACATCTAGTCTTTAAAAATAAATGACTTTGTGGTCCAAGGTGTCATGCATTACTAAGATTTGTTTTGTTATCTGTCCTGAGGGCTAGGGTAAACTATATTTGTCTACAAGTAAAAGAAACCTTTATTCTCTGTGTGTAATTATTTCTTGTTTTCCCTGATTGCTTGCTGCATGATTTGGTATCTGTCATTTTGAAACTGGGCTATGATTTTAGATATGATGGTTATAGTATAATCATGGATCTGCAGTAGTCAGACTGGGATCTTTCAGAAAACTACAAACAGGATACTATTTTCCCCCTGGTGTGTAAATTTCATGCTTTCTTAGCAGTGGAAACTCTGTATCTCCCCCCCCCCTTTTTTTTTTCTTCCTTTTGTGTTTATTTAGCTAGTTTTTTACAGTTAAAGGCCAGGCCACAAAGTTCACTTTCACCCTTCCTCTATAAAGGTCTTCTTTATGTGAGCCTCCTAAGTCATAAGTTGATGACAGCTCAGCAGTGAAAGGTCAGTCTTTGCCTCACCCACAGTTCTGTTAGACTCTCTTTCAGGGAAAGCTGCTTGAGGTGTGATCCCTTTGCCAAGATGCAATAAATTCAGAATCCTTACTGTCTGTTCCAGTGGTTATAATTCACAAAACCAACCTGAGAGAAATGCTTTAGACCTTCTTCTCTAGGAAGAGCTTTAAATGAACCACTGCTGCCACTCTGCTCTGGGAATTCAGTTTAGAAATTTTAAGTATAAATTACCCTATGGATTAGTTTGAAAGTCTTTATCTTTTTGAAGAGCTAAGAACCAGTCTAACAAGGTAAACAAATCAGTCAGAAATGCATCCCAAGGAGGTGAATGAATCAGTGAATAGGAAGCACAAACTACTTAAAATTACTAAGTACTTTTTCAAATGCTTTCTATTAAAGGGTTAATTGATAGTGAAAGTAAGTAAGGAAAAAAGGAAGATTTGGGAGCCGTAATACTTAATAGTAAATATTAAAATTCCCAAATGTTCTATGGAAATTAGGTAGCATGGTAAATAAGATTATATTCTTAGAGTCAAAGAGTTTTAAGTCTGCCTTAGACATATATGAAACATGTAATGTTAAGTAATTTAATCAACTGCTCTATACCAAAGTTTCCTCATATGCAAAAAAAAAAAAAAAAAAAAAAAAAAAAGTTGGACATTTTCTGAATCAACCTTCTCCTTTGATTTAGATTATAACAAAAAAACATATTAACCCATTCTATATGATGCTTGCTCACTTAAGAAATGCTTATTAGCTGACAACCTAAAGTAGAATATCTATATAAAAAAGACAGGCCATTGTTTCTGGGAGAAGTTTATGGTTTGCTTGTTTTGTAAAACAAGGGTTCTTCCTTTTGTTTAATTCCAGTCCCAACAATTTGTACTTCCCATTCAAGATGGATGAACATTATTATGTTCATCTAACTGAAAGTTATTATCTGGGCAATATACAATCTTCATCCACTTGCTATTTCCTTCATGGATAGTTAGGACAAACTCTATTACATTTTATATTTTAACTGTTTTTCTCACCACCCCTGAACACTGCCCCCCTTTTAAGCAAATAACAACAAAATGCAAAGGGAAAAACTCTTATAAATGGCATCATCTAGCAAAATGAATTGGCCATGATGAAGAATGTGTGTCTCATTTTGCTTTTTAAATTCAGCACCTTCCTGGCTCTGTGAATGGAATGTGAATGAAAAGGAAGTGAATGATTAGTTTCAGTTTTCGTCTTTTGTATATGGCTTTTCATTGCATTGATCAGAGTTCTAATGCCTTTCAAAGTTGTCTCTCTAATGTTATCTTTTTATAAATCCTCCTAGTTCTGCTCATATATTTCATAGAAGTCTTCCCAGTTTTGTGTGGAACTTTTTATTTTGTATATTATAGACTAGGCTTTAAAAAAATAGCTATGGAACAAGACTTCTAGGAGCCAAGGCAATGGAGGGAGTTAGCAGTAAATCACATAACTCTCCTATGTTCCCTTCTTAACAGCCAGATACATCCTGGAATAGCGGGATCAGCAAAATGAAGGGGTACATCAATCTTTTAGCCCTCCCAAACCTAGAAGATAATCAAGAAAAGTTTGTGTTATTCTGGTAAAAAGGGGAAGACCAAGACAGGAAGCATCTAAGCAAGCTAGCAGCAAGTCTTCCTCAGCAAAGGAGTGGGAAATCCTGGACCTCAGTATGGTGAAGAAGGTAAACATCCACACCAGGACCTCTTCCCCCATTCCTCAGAACTAGCAGATTCCAGCTCTCAGATTACACAAGCACAAATTCTCCAGAATGCCTCAGCACATGCCAGACATCAGCAGTAGGACCTCAGCTCAGCACCAGGTGAGCTGCCAGACCCATGTAGCCTTTAGCAGTACCAGACACATCCCATTCCATCCTTACAGTGAAGTACCAGAAACAAGAATACACTGTGGGCCTCAAGAGCAATCAATCAGTGCAACACCAGGTAAACAGACAGGATTAATAGTCACTGGTAAGCCTGTGAGACAGTGCTGTTTCCATTCTGAGAACAGAGGTCAAATTTAAAGTAAAGGAAACAAGGCAAAAAAAAAAAAAAAAAAAAAAAAGAGATAATAAAAGCAACAATAAAGAATCTGACCATAGAAAACTGTTATGGGGGTAGGGAAGGACTAAGAAACAAACTTAAAAGAATGTAACAATGTCAAAACAACTATGGGCAAAACCTCAAAGAAAAATGGGAAATTCTTTCAAGTCCAGAAGGAACTCATGGAAGAAATTAAAGAGGAGTTTTAAAAAATCATAGAAGAAAATTGTGGAAAGAAATGAAAGTAATGCAAAAGAATTTATGAAAAAATAAAAAAAGAAGATAACTCCTTAAAAAAGTACAATTGGCCAAATGGAAAAGGAAATACATTTGTACTAACTGGGGAAACTCAACTCCTTAAAAGTAAAAAGTGGATAAGTGGGAGCTAATGACTATGAGACATCAAGAATCAATTAAATATTACCAAAAGAAAAAAAGTGTAATATACTCATTGAGAAAACAACTGACCTGGAAAATAGATCCAGGAGAGACAATGATAGAATTAGTGGACTACCTGAAACTATAATCAAAAGGAAGACCTGGACACCATCTTTCAAGATATTATCAATAAAACATGTCCTAAAAAAAAAAAAAAAAAAAAAGGAGAAAAGAAAAGAAAACATGTCTTGATATTCTCTAACCAGATTGCAAAATACTGAGAGAAGCCACTAATCACCTCAGGAAAGAGATCCCAAAATAAAAGTCTAAGAAATTTTATAGGCAAATTATAGAATGACTAGGAGAAGGAAAACACACACACACACACACACACACACACACACACACACACACAACTGAAGGCAGGCGGAAACAATTCAAATATTAGGAAGCCACAATCAGAATTACTCAGGACTTAGCAGCTGCAATATTAAAAATAAGCAGAAATTATAGCACATGATATTCTAGAAGGCAAAGGATTTAGGATTACAACCAAGAATCACCTACCTCGCGAAATTAAGCATAACGATCCTAAGGGGACATGATCATCTAATGAAATAGAAGGATTTCAAACTTTCCTAAGATAAAGGCCAGAATTAAATAAAAACATTTGATCTCTAACATCAAGACCCAAGAGAAGCCTAAAAAAGTAAAGAGGGGAAAAAACAAAAAAACCAAAAACATAAGGGATTCAATGGGGCTGAATGATTTATATCCCTACATGGGGAAAGATACTTGTAATTCTTAAAAATTATACTTCTAAAAATACAGCTAGAAGTAATATAATTAGAGGGCATAGAAGGAATGACATGAAAATAATTAAGGGATGAGAAAGAGTAGCGCACTGGATATAGAAGGAAGAGAGAAGTAGAATGGGATAAATTAATTCACAGGAAATAGCATAAAAAACCTATTATAATGCAGGAAAAGATAGGAGAGGAATTAATGGTCATTACTAGAACCTTACAGTCATCAGTATTGACTCAAAGTATACATAATAGGCTGAATATGAGAATCTATCTTACTGGAAAGGAAAATATAAGCTGATTAAGGGAAGGGGGTGGTACACAGGAAGTGACTTGTGACAGAAGAAAGGGCAGACCTGAGGAGTGGGAGGCAGAAGCAAAATACTGTCAAGAAGAGAAAGGGGGAAAGGAGAGAGAGGATAAACAGGAGGAAAAATAGGAGAGAGGGAAATACACAGTAATCATAACTGTAAATGTGAAAGGGATGAAATCTCCTATTAAAAAGAAATCAATAGCAGAGTAAATAAAAAACCAGAATCCTACAGTGTAGTTTACAGGAAACACACATGAAGCAGAGAAACATACAGAAAGTGAAGTTAAAAGACTTGATCTGTTTTGCTACAGTTTAAATTAAAAAAAAAAAGAAAAAAGAAAAATAGGAGTAGCAATCCTGATTTCTGACAAAGCAATAGCAAACATAGGCCTAATTAACATAGATAAGGAAGGAAATGACATTTTCCTTAAAGGTATGATAGAAAATGAAGTAATATTAATACTAAGCACATATACAACAAGTGGTATAGTATCCACATTCTTAAAGGAGAAGTTAAGTGAATTACAGATTCAAGACCAAATAAAAGCTAGAGAACATTATAAAATATAAAACAGATAATTTTGATTATATAAATTAAAAAGGTTTTGTACAGAATCAATGCAACCAAGATTAGAAGAAAAGTAAGTCTATGAAACAATCTATGTAGTCAGTATCTCTAATAAAGGCCTCATTTTTCAAATATACAGACAAGTATCAAATTTGTGAGAATATAAGACATTCCCCAATTGATAAATGATCAAATGATATAAATAGGTGGTTTTGAGATAAAGAAATCAAAGCTTTCTATGGACATACGAAGAAGTACTCTTAGTCACTTTTGATTGCAGAAGTGGGGAACTTTTTTTCTGCAAAGGGCTATTTAGATATTTATATCATCTGCAGGCCAAACAAAATGATCAATTTATAGAACTCAAGGAGTGCAAGGTTTTAATTCTTCATTGTCTGTGGTTGCCTTAGCAAATGATTTTCTGGGTCTTATACAGCCCATAAACTGGAATACTTCTTACATCTGGATTACAGAAATGCAAATAAAAATAACTGTAAGGTACAGCCTTATACCTATCAGGTTGACTAATATTACAAAAAAAGGAAAATGATAAATGTTGGAGAGGATGTGGCAAAATTGGGACAGTAATGCATTGTTGGTCAAGTTATGAACTGATCCAACCATTCTGGAAAGCAATTTGGAACCATAATCAAAGGGCAACCAAATTAAGCATACCCTTTCATCCAGCAATACCACTATTAGATCTGTGTTCTAAAGAGATCATTAAAAAATGTAAAAATTTACATGTGTAAAAAAATATTAATAGCAGCCCTTTTTATGATAGCAAAATATTACATAATCAAGGGATGTTCATCTATCTAGGAATGACTAAACAGACTGTGATAAAGGAGTGTAATGGAATCCTATTGCTAGCATGCAATAAAAAATGATTTCAGAAAAACCTGGAAAGCTTGTACAAACTGATGTAAAGTGATGAATAGAACCAGGAAAACACTATACACAGTGTCAGCAACATTGTGTGATGCTCAGTTATAAATGACTCAGTTTTTCTCAGCAAGATAATGATCCAAGACAAGCACAAAGGACTCATGAAGGAAAATGCTACCCACATCCTGATAATGAACTGATGGACTCGAGTATAGATCAAAGTATCTGCTCCAAAAATGATTTTCCATGAATTCATTCATTGGGCCAGAAATTTTAGATTATGTTATTATGATGAGTTTGATTTTATTCTGGATAATAGGATCAAATATGGCCTTAGAGGATATGTTAGCAATGATAGATAACCAGTCTCAAATTAAGGAAAATGGGTTTAAGTCCTTCCTCTGACTTATATTGGATGTGTGATTATGGATTGATCATCTAATCTTGATCACCTAATCTTTCTTTTGCCCTCAGGGAATTTTCTAAGCCAGGAGGAACAAATATATTTATCTTCATTGATAAAAGAAGTTGCTCCCTAACAACTCTCTTTATTGGTAAAATCAAAGATCTGATTCATATCCAAATTAAATTGTTACACACTATCAATAAACCATTTTATTAGATAGTCCGTTGCATCAGAATTCATTTTTTCTCTTCAAGTTCTCCAAATACTTGATAATAATCAATTAATAGAGTATTTAAATACAGCAACTATGTGCCAGACACCTTATTAAGCACTGACATAAAAAAGATAAAAGAGAAATAGTCTCTCCCCTCAAAAAGTTACAAGTGGTAACATGTACATAGAGGAAGAAGGACTAGACCTCTGAATTCATTTCTATGGGAACTCATGTAATAAGAAAGCTTCCTTTCTTATGCAGGTTAGCTCTTTTTCTTCAAGTTTTGAACTTGGAAAGTTGCATAGAAGAATGAAAGGCTAAGAATTTAGGTCTGAGAATTTGTATTTTATTCCATGAATAATAAAGGAAGCTCCTGAAGTTCACTGTGTGGGAGAGTGACATGATTAAATCTGCACTTTAGAATGATAACTTTGGAATAGGGAGAAAATACAGAGAGATTAATTAGGAGAAACTAATTAGAAGGCTACTGAAATAATAATGATGAAGATTCTCTCTACATGTATTCTGTATCCATGAATGTGGCCAATGCTTAACCCTGAGGTTTTATGAGGTATGTGATACATCAATTCCCCACAATTAATAAGAATAATTAGAGTCCAGGTTTCTTAATTATGTGTATGTGGGTATGTGTTTTGCTTTGTTTTGTCTTTTTATTGCTTTGTGTTGGCTTAGTATATTTACTTTGGAAATGGATTATATTAAGTCACACTTAGAAATGAGAAAAATCTTCTTTTTCATAGAATTTCTAAATCTTATTCCAATAAGTTATATGAATTTAGGAAAACAAAAGCATTATCAAACCAGAATTAAAAATCTTCTTTTACTTGAATGATAGAAACCAAGGATAGGAAAAAAAAAAACCCTAAAAAAACAATGAATCTTTCCATCTTTAGGATGTTTGAGAGTATTTCTTTTTAGTCAGATGAAATTGAGAAGAGAATTTTGCAACTTCCCCTAACAGGTCTCATGATCCAGAAATTCCAAGGGTCATCCTAATTTACTTAATTTAATTCTATTATCTCATTATGCTCTTTCCCATTAATCTAAGTAATTCTTCTACTATTTCCAGCCAGTGCTCAAAGTGGTCAAATTTCAATTAAGACTGTTTGCTGTTTTAAAATCATCATTTAGCCATATTATACCTTAATTGTTTGTGCTGCTCTTCCATGAAATGCTTCCAAACTACTTACTTTCTGATTTTCCTTCACTAGGGAAGGAGGCAGTATAAAGCATGGAATTAAAGAGGATTATTTGATAAAGAATAGTTACCATCTGCTCTTTAGGTGTCTTAATAATCATAATAAAGTTATTTTATCCTAGTAACCAAAACATCTTACTCTCATCATCCCAAGCCACCTCCCCTCTGTTCCTGATTAGCAGGATTTATACTAAATGTTACATGCTAAGAGTCTTCTCTTCTAAGACAAGGAAAATTCTATTATATTAATTTTCAGTTGCTTTTAACTCAGTTTAAGATTTTCTTGTCTAGATTTTTCCTGTTTAGTGTTCGAGATTATTTTAGTTAAATGATTAACATACATCTCCCCCCAAAGCCCACCTCTGTCAACTTCATTTTTGTTATGTTTTATTTTCCAGTCATCCACGAATTTGCCCTATTATAAGAATTATAGAACATGAAAGGGAGGGAAAGTCATAGTTGCTTCCAAGATTGATCAAAAACTAAAACCTATTTAAGAGGATCTTCCTTGCTCATTAGAGCGATCAATAGTCAAAGGACATAATCAGACAATTTTTGGAGGAAAAACAAAATTATTAATGATCACACAAAAGGGTGTTCAAATTCTCTAATAGAGAAAGATAAATTAAAAATAAAACCGGAAGATATCACCTTTATATGAATATAATAAAAATAATGGAAAAATGTAGAATTTTAGATTACTAACTCTATAGGAAAACAATTGACTTGTGGAAAGACTAGAGAATGTTCAGGCAACATACAATAAATTGCTAAACTAACAATATCTTTTTGATTTAGCCATCCCTTTTATGAGTCATTATACCAAAGATACCAGAAAAAAAAAAAAAAAAAAAGGAGTTATGTGTATATGGAGTAAAGGCCCTATCTACTTAAGAGAAAATCAAAGTGCTTCTTAATGGGGAGGAAGAACAACAACAGTGTGAAATGGAGAGATATATTCAATGATTGAATAATGTCTGGATAAATTCTGGCATATTGACATGCTACTGATCTGCTGTTAAAATGATTCCTACAAGTAAATATACGAAGCTTTGATACAAAGGGAAATCTGCAGACCAAGTACTTCAGTTTTAACTCTTATTGTGAATATTATATTTGAATATAGTTAGGTTCTGATCAATGCAAATAATGAATCCCCTAAAGTGGTTACATTATTTGAATTTGAACCATATATGTCTATTAGACTGGAACCAATCACCATATTTTACATAAGTGTAACTTTGAATAATATGAATTTGAATATATACAGCCCCTTCATGGAATTCATTATTTACATTAATTAGGACCTGATTTAACTATTTTAATAATGCAGCATATATGTGGAAAAAAATAAATATAGATATAACAATAGCTAGATTATATACATCCTTTATTTTTTCAAAGTGATTCACAGCAGGGTAAATAGGTGGCACAATGGATAAAACAACAACCCTGGAGTCAGAAGATGTGAATTCAAATGCAGCCTCAGACACTAGATAGTTACCATGTGATATTGGGCAAGTTACTTAACCCAGATTGTCTCCTCCCCCCACCCAAAAATTCACATATGTCACTTGCTCTATAAACAGCTCTATAAGATAAGTGCTATTAGGCTAAGAGAGGTTAATTAATTTTCCAAGGGTCATACATCCAGTTGGTATTTGAATTCAGGGCTTTTTGATGCTAAGTCCTATGCTAAAGATAAGAGAGTTTAACATACAGGTTTCTTGGGAGTAAGAACTTTGGTATATGAGTAGGTTTCCAACAGAGAAAAAAATCTGAAGAACCAGGAACAAAGAGCCATTGTCTTTCACTGAATCACATATTCTCTACTGTTTCAAATTTTAATTCATTATCCTGGTGTTTAAGACTGTGTACAGCCAGACTTTAATTTATCTTATCTGTCATCTCCTGTTACAAGCATAACCACTGTCTACTATAATCAAAAGTGTCCCCAGAACAATATCTTAATTTTGTTTCCTGACTCAGGGCTTTTACTGATGGCCATTCTAACATATAAAGATTTCCTCTTTGATCCTGGTCCTCCTTTGATATTTCATAATGGTCTGGAGGTAGCTCTTGAGTTTCATTGGCTATGACGGAAGATACATGTCTCTTCCAATTTCTACTAATCTAGGAAAAAAAAAAATTCAACAATGGCAACTGGGACATTATTGTTTGTTCCTTGAGGAAAAATGGAGATAAATGTGGTGGAATCTTGGCCATTGGGTATTGGCTTAATAATATATAATAATAATAACAATTGGCATTACTGTAGGGCTTTCAGGATTCAAAGTTTTTTAAATAAATTATCATATTTTAGTGTAACAAAAGTTCTGTAGAAGAGTGCCATAAGCATTAATATGTCTATGCATTTTAAATAAAGAAACCAGGGCTAAAATTCATTGATGAGTCATTGATTTTCAGAGGTCAGACTTGCCCTCATGTCTTACTGCTTCTAGCACCACACTCAATAGGGTCAACTAAGAGGAGTAGAGGATTATATCGCCTCCTCCTCCTCTTCCTCCTCATCATCATAATCCAGGGTATTAATTTGCTTTTATAGCAAGCCATAGAGAAGGAAAAATACAGAGAGTAAATTTGAGGTAATAAAGTGATGTTTAGAAGACATGAATGTTAATTTAATGATTTGTACTTTTAATATGAGTTCTTATTCATAAGATGAATATGTTTGATTTACTATTGGAAGATAAAATTAAAGGTGGTTTTAAAATTTTTCTTTTCCTTTGGGATCAGAAAGAAACTCACTTCTTTATTTCACTTTCTAGTAAGAGCCACTCTGAGCCTCTTTCATTATACTGCTACTTCTTTCTGGTATCAAAAACTAGAAATAAGTTATATGAATATATGATATATAGAAGAAGAAGAAGAAAATCATGACAAAGACAACAACCCTCAGAGCAAGATAACATTTAAATAATAGAAATATATGTATTACCTATAACAATACATTTTTATATAAACATATATATTTTACATATATATATATAATATCATTGTTCATTTTATTGCTATTTCTTTCAGACTTTTGGTTTCACTAATACCAAAATTGTATCTAATATCATATTTGACATTAAAAGGTATAATACATATAAATAACATGAATGTATACTGTATATAATATGGCATAATCTAATATTATATATTACATGTTCTTACTACGTTCTTATTTATTTTTATTAATTTCTGGTTTTAATAATAATAATATATGTGTATATATTTACATATATAAACAATGGTATATCATACCATATATCACACATATATTGCATGTTATATTAAATATATATATATATATATATATATATATATATATATATATATATATATATATATATATATATATATATATATACTTTTCAAGACAAGCATAGGCACAAAAACCACCATATGAATATATTCAGCTTATTTTACTCATACCTATTGCTGAGGATAAAGTATAAATTAAATTTATTAATTATTAATTAAATTAATTAAACTTACCACTTCACAGGATAATTCAAGCTGTCACCCATGTTGGTATATTGAGTGACTTGAGTAAAAAACTACACTGTTCTAAAAATATATTGGAAAATAAGGTTCAGGAAATAAAAAAGGAAAAAGACTCTTCAAAAGTTGCATTCTTGCATATTATTAATAAATTCTTCAAGAAGATATTTTGAAGACCCATGTGTGGAATATCAACCACATTTACAAAATTAAATTGATTATTTGTCAACCTAGAGGAAATGACTAGATCTTGGCATAGGAATAATTTTGAGTCAGTCATCTATGTATAAACCAAAGGTAAAAATTATTAGTTAAAAGGCTAAAGATAAGAAGAAAACACTACCTACAACTACAACTATAACTATCCTATTTAAAAAGGTACTAATGCCAGAAGAAAAAAAAAAAGGGAAACAGTGAGCATTGTTGTCGTCTTTTCTTCTTTCTTCTTCTTCAGAACCAGGAACACTACCACAGATAATGTGTTCATCTGCCTGAGTAATTCCCCACCAGGAATTCTTTAAAGCAATGAAATTACCAGTCTACCCCCTAAAAGTGCTCCGTCTCTCACTTCCTACTTTCTTTCTTTCACTATCTCCAAACTTCTTCTACACAGGTTTCTATTCATCCCAATCCTGTAATATGTAGGGTATCTGGTTGGAAATTGTTTACCTGTTAGCTTAAAATGTGGAATTGAAACAAACAAAAAATGAAAAACTGGAGATATAGACTTGAAAATCTTTTGTATATGGATACTCATTAAATCCCACAAAGGGAATGTGCATTCCAATGGATAATGAGAGAGTAAAGCAGACAGTTAGAAGTCAATAATAAGTGGGAGGAAACAAAAGGAACTAGCAATGGAGTGATCAAAAATGTAATTGAAACTTGATAGTTCACTGTCACAAAAGTCAAAGAAGAGAATAAAAACTAAGACCATGGTTATTAATGGTGCTGGATCCTAGAAAAGATATAGGGAATGCCAACTGAGAAAAAAGCTGTGATGATGAAAGAGGAAGATAGCAGCAATAGGATTTAACCATCTGGTCATTAATATCTCTCTAAAGTGCAGTTTCACTTGAGTGGTTGGAGGTAAAAGCAAGATTGCAGGAAGTTATGGAAAGAGTAGATGATAAGGAAGTATTTTGTAACAAATTAGTCAATTAGACATTTATTGAGAGACTTAAGTGAAAGAGACTAAGGACTTGTATGGGATGCAAAGACTCATAAAATAGAATCCTTTACTAAGAATCTTAGCTCATCTTTCCTTTGGTGAGCTAACCTCATGTAAAGTATGTAATAAGTGTTTAATGAGTGGTGTGAAAAAGGTTTTCTAAAGGATTTAAGAGGAAGGAGAGGTAACCAAACTGTTAATAGCTGCTTATTAGAAAATGGGTAGAATTTATATAGACAAAAGAAACAGGATTGGCATTCCAAGCAAAACTAAATGCACAGTAAAGGGGATGGATTGAAAAAGCTTGGGGAACAATTGTTTGGAGAAGCTAAATTTCAATTTTCTTGCTTTTAATCATAAACCATCTTGATGGGAAGGCATAGAACTCTACTTTCAATGAAAAGTGAGGAATTTGAATTTGATGACCACACTTATTATTTAATAACAGACCTAGATGCTTGCCTTGCAACATTGTATGCCTTTTTAAAATATTTTATTTTTTTATAAAGAATTTTGTCAAAAATATATTACTTTATATTTTGAGGATGTTAAATACTATATGAAATTCTTTATGTTCCTTGAAGTGACATGATCATCATTATTGCTAGCAGTTATTTATACATACAGTGCTTAAAAGTTGCCAAAGTGTTTATTTTTATTTTTTTTAAAAGTCTAGACTTAAAAATCTTATTAAAAAATCTATTAGGTAACTGCTATTATCATTCCTTGTATTATTATCCATGTTTTATACATGAGCATCACAAGATAGGGTAGATTAGTGATTTGAATAGAATAATACAATTGGTAAGAATCTTGGGTAGGATTCAAATCAAGGCTTTCTTTATCTTATGCCCATCCATGGTTTTGTCTACCAAGTCACCTAGCTATACTATATAAAGAGTCAGAGGGATGTAGGATTAGAAGAATTAGATTTAGGTGAGTCCTGAGTTTAAAAATGGTCCATAATACTAACTAGTTGTGATACTGGGATAAAAATATCTACAATGTATATATCTCACAGATTTGTTATCAGATTTAAATAAGATAAGATAAGCAAAGTGCTTTGCAAACATAATAATCCCATGTAACATTTTAAAAATACCAGATAACTTAATGAGTATAGTGATTGTATTTAGTTCTAGACCTGAAATTTCATATGCATGGAGAACTGCTCCTATGAATTCTCTTTTAACAACCAACCTATAACTTACAAGCTTAGACAATTCCTTGGGGTTAAAGAGAAGTGAAATTATTTTTGTCCATGATTACATAATATGTATCAGAGGCAGGACTTAAATCTAAGTCTACCTGCCTTAGGCAGCCGCTTCATCTCCTATGTATATCTTCTCCCCTAACTATATGCTGAAATTATTGTTGTTCAGTTGTCTGAGTCATGCCTAACTCTTCATGACCTCATTTGTGGTTTTCTTAGCAAAGATATTAGAATTATTTGCCATTCCCTTCTTCAGCTCATTTTACAAATAAGGAAATTGGGACAAATAGAGTTGTGACTTTCCCATGGTCACACAGTTAGTAAATGTTTGAGGCAGATTTTAAACTGGCATTTTTAAGCTGGCATTTTCTATGCTGCATCCAAGTTGCCCTATTCAGTGGATTAAGAATCCTCATAACATAAACTAAAATATGGAGAAATATCAACCTCTTTCCTAAAAATTCTCAAAATTCTTTGTGCCTTAATTCACTGTGGAAAGTAATAATCTAATGTTTACAGAAAAGTTTTTATGGACATTCAAGTAATATAGGTAGAAAATGTTATTCAATTGCACAAGACCAAGTTTGAGGATGAGAGACTACAGTTTTGAGAATACATTATTCTTGTTCTAGTTCAAGCTGTATTTCAATTGTCATACTTCCATTGGTTTTTGCTATGGAACATAAACCAATGCAAGTAACTAATGTCACAAAACAGTCTTGGAAAACCATTCCACAAATCTATACCTGTCTGCTGCCTAAGGAATTATACTCTCCATGTTCAAGAACTCACATACAATTTTTGATAGCAATACATTTTTGACAATCTCTTTGGAGTTGGAAAAATGGCAAGTGATTGATCACACTGCCACTAGAACTTTGCCAAATGGAAATTTGGATTTTCATGAATCATTTACCATTTTGATTTTTATGGCATTGTGTCCCTTTCATGACACTTTATTTTTATTGATAGGACAAACCTATGAATTGTATTATACAGAGTTTTATGTGGAAGCTATTATTCATTTATGATTGTCTATTTTATGATAATGGTTTTAAAAATTCTTATGAGACAAATATTTAGATCTAATAACCTTTGATTGATGTAGTGTGACAGATTAGAGAGCTTGTTTAAGAAGATCTAGCTTCTAGTCCAATTTCTGACAAAGATAGTGGATGTGACCCTGGGTAAGTCATTTAATCTCCTTATATCCCCAAGCAAGTTTATAAGATGATAAATTGAGAAGTGCTTGCTGAACTTCACTAGGAGAAATTGCTCATAAAGTACTCTCTACACTTATGAAATCAAAGATCTGGTCCAGTCCCTCTACCCAACAATAGTCTTTGGAGTTTGTTTGTTTTTCACTATTATCTTAAAAAGTATGATTAATCTAACCCAAATCCCTCTACACTTTGAATGTCTCATAGGTAATGCCTCTTATTTTGAAGAAGTTTAGAAAAGAATTTGTTCCCCTGCAGAAATATTTTTAGGGAAATCAGTTATTGAACCAGGTTTGGACATGATGCTACTATCTCTTTGACACAAAGCATAAAGCCCTGGACTTTGAGTTAAAAAGTCTTGCATTCAAATCCTTTCTCAAAATCTGAGTAGATGTTTGAGCCTGGCAAGCTACTTTTCCTCTGAGTCATCTGTAAAATGAGTATTGAGGTTAAATGACTTTTAAATTTCCTTCCAGGTCTAAATATTTGATTTTACTGCCTACTTTTTAAAATACCACCATATTGACTTTCTAAAAAACTTGAATACTAAAGTGACCAAGAAGCATTTTTAAGCACCTACCATATTCTAGAAATTGTATTTGGCACTGAAACTACAAAGACAGAGAAAGAAACTAACTTTGTTTTCAAGAAGCCAACATGTACAAATAGACATATAAGAACAGGGCTTAGGATTTTCTTGATGTGCTCGATGATTAAACTTCCTCTTCTAAAACAACAAAAAAAAGCAAGTTGTCATCTTTTCTGTATCTTATAGTTTTAAAATATTGGCTAAAGAAATGCAGGTTAAATGACTTGTATATAGGTGGTATAGTCAGTGTGAATAGAGATCTTGAATCCACATCTTCCTGGAGCCAAAAGAAATTGTATATCTAGCATGCCTCTCATATATTTGTGTGTATATATGTCTATATGTCTAAATTTTGTTGTATGTTGTGTGCATTAAGTTTATATTGTGTGTCTATATTGTGTGCTATACATTGTGTCTGTACTGTGTCTATATTATTTATTGTATGTTGAGTCTATATCATCTATACATGTTGAATAGATCTATAACACACACATATGTAGGAATCCACATACTTAGATAATATAAAATAAATAATTATTTTCCAAGGTAGTTAGGGGGAGAGAGAACTAGGAGTAGGGCAAAGAAAATCAGGAAAAATGATATATCAAAGTAACAGAATTCAAATCAACTTTAATTGAACTCACTGATTATCCATCAATATATAAATCTCTTGCATGTGTTTTGGAAAAATCTTAATGTCTGCTATTATTATGATAATTTCAAACTCTGAGTCCATCAAAGAAAGAAAAAAAATTCTTCCTTAATACCCACCTTTTCCTTTTACAGAAATAGTTTCTCATACTGCTATTGTAATGGCTTCTTCCTAAAAGTGTCCCAAATTTCTCTTTATTCCTGTCACTGTCCCCAACTGTGTCCATTTCCCAATCCTCATTATCATTTTGTTCTGGCTAATAATAAAAAAAAAATTAGGAATAGAAGATTAACAAAAATCCATGTTCCTCATAAACACATTTATACTGTATGAAGCATTTATTCTTTTTTTTAATGATATTTTTGAGATTTTGTTTTGCACCATATTTTATACAAAGAAAATTCAGACTGGGATATTAATAGGAATTAATCTTGGCAAAAACTGATCAAATCCTTCATTTATCTCTCCTGAGAAAAAGGGAAGTGTCATGAAGATAACTAACTATGATTAATGAAAGACTTAAACATCTGTTCACTTCCATTTGAAAAAGTAACTTTACAAGAAATGAGAGTTTTGTCCAAAGGTTTAGATAAAAGAAAAGACAAGATTTTTATTTTGTAACATGGTTCTGGATTATTGTGAGGGCTTTTCCTCTTCAGTTACCAATATTTATGGTTATCTTGAAATCCATTACTTTGGTTTATTTGTTAATATAACGGATCTTGAATTATTTACAAAAATCTATACCTTATTATACTGTTTTTCAAGCTAATGGGTTTTTTTCTTTATTAACTTTTCTTTCATATGATCACTTAGGAAAGATTTTAACAAGAGTGTTAGTGTATATTGTTATCTCTCTCCAAAAACACATCACTTCACAAAGCATTAACTCTTTGTGAAGAAAATTAACATATATCAGTTCGATCAGAGAATATGATCATGAGTTTGGGTTGCTGTAGATGTTGGTTACAAATATTTCTGTCTGTCTTGCATGTCATTATATTTGTATCTTTGTCCAGATATAACATATAAACATTGACTTATATTATATAAGGTTGATGGATCTAGCGCATACCATAACTAACTCATGAGCAGATTCTTAAACGTTCAGTGTGAGAATTAATACTTCAGGAATTTGCGAATACTATAAATGAGGGCCTAATTATGTTTGTTAATTTTCTAGACTTAATAAAAATTATGGAAAAATATTAAATATCCACATTCAATTTAAATGTGTTATTTTTACATTTTTCAAAGAGTCAATTGTTAAATATTTTAGCATAGCCCTAGTATATAAACATACTAAATTGCATTAATTTTATATATATATATATATATATATACACACACACAACATACATGCACAGATATAAAAATATGTGTGTGAATAAGTTTGAGGAAGAACAAGAGTGGAAAGTACCACGTGGGAAATGTATGACAGGAAAAGAAAATTGGCCAGTCACATGGTAAGGGATGGCAGGTGGGCAGTCCTGGTGCACCACTGGTATCTTTCAGATGTCAGAAAAAAACTCAAAAAAGGCCTCTGGCATTTTGAGAGAGCCCATATGGCAAACTTGGACAAGAATTACACATGATGGGCAGGCACATATTAACTATAATCTATATTACTAGAAGTAGGAAACACACATATCCTGCTGGAGGGGACAACAAAATTGTTAAGATTACAGACACATTAAGGTATTTGAGAATAAAGTAATTGGTTGATATATTGCATGTATCAAAGCAAATGACTAGAAATATAAAAGAACTTCACCCTTCTTTCATCTGGAAAAGAAGGTAATATACTTTTTACTTTACAAGTTTGTCAACAAAATGTTATATAAATATTGAAGGCCTACATAAGTGATTCATCCAATTCTTCATTAATTATTGTGAAAATCATTTCAATCCAGGCAAATCTTATTTTGAGAACAATCTCTTACTGCAGAGTTTGGACAGTGATTAAATCATTTCAATTCTTTATGTTTAAACACATTATTAAGTTTCCTGTTCAACATGGAAAGGTTTCTGGTGACATAAATAAAGGAACATATAAACTGTAGAAGAGCCAACTAGTTCTATTAAAGGTAACTTGTAAAAGTTGCAGATGACTAGAGAATTTCTGAACTGTTTATAAAATAAGATGTTGCTAAGAAAGGAAAGGAGTGTCCTGAAATTAATTTAATCCAGAAGTTAAATTATTTTATGGAGGCTATTGCTGTACTGAATGAATACTAAGCCCTTGGTATGGAGAAACCCTACCTACTAATAGCTTTTCTTTCTTATTATAATATAATTTTAATATAATTTCTATTCTGTGTGTATATGTGTGTGTGTGTGTGTGTGTGTGTGTGTGTGTGTGTGTGTGTTTATGAAAGAGACAGACAAACTGAAGAGACGGAGAGACAGAAAGTGAGAGATAGAAGACAAAGACAGAGAGAGAAATAGAAACAGATTTGGAGTTTCTTTTTTTTTTTTTTAATTTTGAATTGATTTATTTAGATTTTTTTTTCCACAGTATATATGCATGAGTAATTTTTTTTAATAATATTATCCCTTGTATTCATTTTTCCAAATTATCCCCCCCTAGATTTGGGGTTTCTTAAAACTAAATATTTCAACCCTTAATTATCTAAATTGGGGAGGTGATTTTTATAAGCTCAAAGGATCATAGATGAAGAATTGGGGAGGAACTCATAGGTCACTACTAAAGTAATCCTTTTATGCTATAGATAAGTAAATCTGGGAAGACATGGTGACTTACACTAGGTTCTAAAAGGAATGTATAGAGTTAAGATCTGCTTTTTAAATCCAGAGCTATTTCCTTATATCACTTTAATTCTCACTTACATGTCTTTCCTATTTTCAACATATTCCTGACATTTGGTAATCATTGTTCTAGGTAAATTGGTGTATCCATTATACACTCTGTCTCAGGACAGTGTATTCCCTGGCTTTAATGCCTTTATCTTGATAGTTCCCTGTGTTGGGAATGTTCTTCCTTCTCATTACCCCACCTATTGAAATATATACTTCAATTCAAATCTTAGCACAAGATAATTTTCCTATTTTCCATAGTTGTTAGTGATCTCCCAAATAACTTTTTGTCCTCTTATATGTTTCTATTGCATCCTGTAGAAGTAAGGCCGTTGAGGGTAGATACTACATGGTTTTTGTCTTTGTACACAATACCTATACCTAGCACATAGTCAGGTACATAGCAGATGCTCTTTTTAATTTTTTTTTTTTTTTGGAATCATAGAAACTAGTGTTCAATAAAATTAATTTTTTAAGTTTTATTGATTTTGTGAATATTACAGTTTTTTTGGGTAGGTAAGTGGTCTGCTCCAAGCCTTTTTTCATCAGTTAAGTAACCATCAAGCTCAACAAAATACCATTAGTAAGTGAACATTTTTATTTAAAGGAAAAGTTATATTTTTACTCTTAAGGGCAAATCAGGACAACTTATATGTGGGCCTCCTTTAGTTAGGAAATTATGTTGAAGAATAAAGGCAAAGTTACTGGGGCTATTTAAACATTCAAGTCTTACAGTGGAAGTGAATCCCAAAGAAATGGGAAATAAATGCATGGTGGATTTTAATATATGGATGCTTTTAAATCAGCACTTGAAGCCCTATGGATTGATTGTCCATTTGACTAACTTCTTGCAGAGGTTGTGTGGGAGAATTAAATGAATGCAGCTGGCACTTTGACTAAAGCAAAATGTCCCTTAAAGTCAATGTTAGGATTCTTAAGTGTGATTTTTATTATGCGTTTGGACCAGTCCATTAAACTTAGGTAACAGTTTTTCTGGTCCATGAATTAAGAAAGTAGTATTTCCCTACTACTTTGAAAAATACAATAGCTCAAGTTTTAAAAGGGGTGATAGAATTCAACTCGGAAAATTCTATGATGTTAATGTGAGAAACCATAGTTATATATTCTGGGGGCAAAAAAATTTTAGCTAGGTGGTCATTAAAAGAGAGAAATCTTAGCGTAATTTTAGAGGAGGAGCCTTGATGTCAAACAACTAGGTTGCCTAGCAGTTTGGCATCAAGTGAATTAATTTAACCCACTTATAGTCGGACCCTGAACTTTGCTATATATGGATCAGTTTTTGCCTTCAAGTATTTAAAGATTTTTTTTTTAACTTTCTAATCAGTTGACTCCTTTGTGAATTCACAGAAATTTATAGAATCATAAGAATTAAAGTCATTTTGTCATACTCAAAGGTCTGGAGCTGGATAGTACCTCAGAAGTTGTCTCATTCCATCTTTTTGTCTTACAAATGAAGAAACTGAGACACAGAGAAGTTTAAAAAAAAAAAAAAAGAAAGAAAGATTTGTTCTAAGGTCTCATAGATAACAAGGAGTAGTTTTGATGTACAAATTCAAATCTTATTACTTATTGGTTTATTTTTTATAAACTTTTATAACTTATTGGTTCAGTTTTCTTATCATTGCATTATACTACTAAACTTCTCATTTTATAGCTGAGAACTCAGAGAGCTTTACTTGACTTGTTCAAGGTCACACAATAACTATAATTCCTCTGATTTCCAATACAATATCTTTTTCATGCCTTTATTTCTCCAAGCACGTATGATACTTACTAGAATTATGAGAAACACAATCTACTTAGTGGCTTCTACTAATATCTTTCTTTTTTTCCTGGGACAATTGGGGTTAAATGACTTGCCCAGGGTCATACAGGTAGGAAGTGTTAAGTGTCTGAGTGTCTGAGATTTGAATGTAGGTCCTCCTGACTTCAGGGCTGGTATTCTAATCACCTAGGTATCTCTATTAATATCTTTCTAGTAAAAAACAAAACCAAAACCAAAACCAAAACAACAACAAAAATAAATTTGAAATTTATAGATTACTATGCTATTTTCAAGGTATTTTAATATATTTTCAATTGACAAGCTCAATTCACTTCAACAAGTAGATTTCTAAGTATTTAGTCATAAGGTAATTGAGAGCAGTTATATTTAATTAATCAAAAATCACATATCAGAAATAGCAAAACCAGAATTACAAACCAATTTTCTAACTAAGACAGTAATATAATTTAGAATGAATGGAGCTTTGGCCAAGGAGTGACAAGTTAGAGGAATGCTTTCTCCAAATACCAGTGCTTCACCAAATATGGCAGAGTTTCCATTAGCCACTGGGATAACACAGGAATGAAGATAAGGTCTGCTAGGATGCTGTTCTATATCTGTATGGAAAGTTCTGTCTCCATGTAAATGACTAGAGGTAAACCTCTTAGAATGTTTTCTGATGATGCTGATTGTCATACTTTGTCGTTTGATCGTGCACAGAGAACTTCAGGGTTTTTTTGTGGATCCAATAAAGTCTTAAGAAACTATTCTAGAGACAATATTGTATTAGGTTCTTAGACTAAGCACAAAATTAAATAACTCAAGGAATCTGACCTCTGAGATAATAATATGTCCTCTACTAATGTCCATGGGCATTAGTCCTGAAAACTTCTTTTGACATAGAAACATTGTTCTAAAGTGAAGAGTACTAACAATGGATGATCCATCTGAAATGAAAACAGATGAAGCCAATGTAAATCAATGGAAAATTCTACTTGCTTTATACACGAATGTTGACAACCCATATTTACATAGTCTGTTAAACTTCACAAAATGCTTTCCTTACCAAAACCTCCTAATGTAAGAAATACAATAAAAATTATCTTCATTTTTACAGATAAGGAAAATAAGGCTGAGAGAAGCCCATTAAGTTACCCATAATAACATAATTAGTAGTTTTAGACCTAATGAAGTTCATTCAGAACACAAAGTACATCAATAGTTTAAATTTTTAAGTAAAAATTTAAAGAGACAGTTGCTGAGACTCACTCTCTGTTTTTCAGTATAGACCATGTAGAGAGAAACATATGCTGATAATGAAATATAACAGCACCTTCCAGTTAATGTCAGATCTGTGATGGGATACTGAAAACTCTAGTATATTGGATAAGTACAGGTTGGTAGGGCACTTATGTCTTCATCACTCATGTCATTCAGTATAGTATGAGAGCAATACTCCCTTACTAATAGCTGGCATTTACATAAAACTTTCAGGTTTATGATGATCTTGCACAAATATTGGCTCATTTTATCCTCACCACAATCTTGGTTAGTGGGTATTAATAGGACACTCATTTTATAGATGGGAAAACTGAGGCAGACAGATTAAGTGATTTACCAAGGTTTCATACCTAAGAAGTATCTAAGAATAAATTTGTATTCAAGTATCACCAATTGCAAGTCCAGTGCTCCCTTCACTTTGTCACCTAGCTAGAACCTGAAAAAGGAACTGTGGGTAGGAAAGTTCCTAAAAAGCTAGCCCTCAAGAGTCTAGCTTGTTCAATGAGAAGGAATTGGTTCTAGATCCCTGAAGATTACCAAACACCTTTTGGCTCTGCTTTTTCAGTGTGAACATACTTATTGTACTCTAAACATTGAATACTGAAAATTTAGGGATGCTAGAATTGTCTACTAACATGAGAACATTTGTTTGTGAATGAGGGTTTATGTGATTATAGAATGGATGAGCTGTTATTTCATTATGCTCCCCAATTTTAAAGATAAGAAAACAGGGTAAGAGAGATGAGAATTTTGGCTAAGATAACCCAGGTATGTAGCAAAAGAGCACTAGAAGCCACTTTCTAATTCCTCATTCAATGGTCATTTATTTCCTATACCAAATTATTAGCAAGGTATTTGAGAATGATAGAGAGGAAAAAAAAAGGTATATCAAATCTCCTTCAAAACATGTGTGAATACTATAATACTATACCAATATTTGACCTTTTTATATCACAAGGTCTTCTTAGTAACACAAACAGTTAAAAAAAACAAAAAACAAAAAACTATTGATTAATATTTAATGTAATTTATGTAACCACAAAACTTATATTTCTAATGTACTATTAAAAGTTTTAGAGAAATGGAATTCCAGAATAATCAAAGAGAGTATTCATCTTTTTCTTACATTAGAGTAGAACTTAAATTAAGTCAAAGATTTTTATTTCCTGGAATGATTGGCTCTTTGATTTTTTTATTTACATTATTATATCTATGCAATATATGCAGAAACGAATATATATGTGTATACATACATGCATAAAATCTCAGATTTTTTTGTAGAATTTTCATATATATATATATATATCAATTTCTCTCTCTCTCTCTCTCTCTCTCTCTCTCTCTCTCTCTCTCTCTCTCTCTCACAAACACACACACACACACACACACACACACACACACACACACACACACACATTGACTCTCTTTTTCTTTTTCTCCGATACATGCACAATACAGATGTACACACATATACCATACAACTGAAAATTCTCCAGAAAATAATTTGAGAACCTCCTATGTGAACCCTTTCCATTTCTGCCTCATCATACTAAAGTTACCATGGTCAGCAACCATGATAATCTCTGATGGATATAGTCAGTAGTGAAGTTGGTCTTTCATTTCTCTTGAGAATTTATGACAGAGCTTCTCCAGAGACATGCACAAAATGCATACTGCTGTCTCTTGCTACTCTCCAACTGCTACATATATATATCAATTTAATTGACTGAAAGTTTAATATGAGCCAACACTTTTTAACACATTGCCATAATAAAGCAAACTTAGGTTGCATTAACAGAATTGCAATTTATAGAGGCTGAGAAAGATTACTCCTATAGTCTGCCCTGACAGATTACATTTGTGTTATTTTTTTCCAGTCAAGGCACCATATGTTTAAGAGTGAAATAGATACAATGTTTGTAGGAAAGGGTAACTGTGATGGGAAAGGCTTTAGAAACTACATCACATTAGGAATAGTTGAAGGAACTAAACATGATTAGATTTAAGAATTAACAATGTAAGGGAATCAAAAGTAGCATCTTCAAGCAGTTGATGTGCTTTTGGGTTTGGAGTAGGAGTGGTTAACAGTAGTCTCAGATATATGGTATTTTGTAAACATTATTTAATTGGAGTTTTACTACTCTGATGTCATGAGTAATGGAGTAATGGACTAAATTTAAAGCAATTGAGGCTTAAAAGGATTAAGTGACTTGACATAGTCACATAGTTGATAAAGGAAAGGGAATATAAGGGCAGCTCTTTCTGACTGCAAACTAATATTCCACTCTCTGTGAGTCAGTGTTCAACAACATCTACCACAGCAATAATAAGAATGAATTAAAGCCCCTGCTTTCAAAGACCTTATGATCTAATGGAGGGGGTGGGGTGAGAGAAACACATGATTAAATGATGCTCAAGGAGAGAAATTTTGGTATAGAAATTAACAGATTAGTATGTGAGGCCATAAGGAAATTTATTGACACATCCGTTTTCTAGATCAATTGCAGAACTAATTTGGTAATGATTCCAGAGGCAGGGGAGCAGAGGATGAATTATTATGCACATTAAATATGGTTTCCCTTCTAGATGGAAAGCAAGCAAGAAAAGAAGTGTTGTTTGATTCTGAAACAAAGAGGGGATCTAGAAATGAGGCTGGGGGTAGACAAGTGAAGGAGGTATGAGAAAGAAGTTTCAATTACAACTAACAAACAACAGAATATGCTCATTCATTAATTCATTAAGTAAGCTATCTTTTTATTATAAATATTTCAAACCAAGTTTAGAAAGTCATTTATCAAGAATAGTTCATAATATCACACATGTAGAGCTGAGAGGGACTTCAGAGATCATGTAGACTAATTTCTTCATTATATAGAAGAGAAAATGAACCCCAGGGAGTTAAAGGTCATAGATGTATTAAACATAACTACAGAATCTTAACCTAAGGGTCTTCTGAATTCAGAGGCACTGTTCTCACTTGCAGAAAAAAATTATTTCCATTTACTTTGTGCTAAGAAACATGTATGCTAATAACATGAATGAATCTTTGCTCCAGCACTACTATATTCAAAGCACTCCTCCCACTCTATTCTGTATAATTGCCCTTTGATCAGTAGAACTCCCATCAATATTAAAAAGATAAAGTGTTTTTCTTTCATCAAATCTCTTATCTATTATTATTATTATTTTGAAATTTAAACATTATGTTACTATAAGAGAAAGATCCAGGAGTCGTTTGCCTGACCTCTCCTTTTAGGTTTGCCCTGTGATCTTGGGAAGGTAGATTCTTTCAGACTAAATTTTTTTTTAAATCTGTAAAATGGGTATATACCTAACCTATTTCATTATACTAATTTAAAGATCAAATGAGATAAAATATGTATAAATGTTTTGGGATACTTAAAGTGTGAAACACATTTAAGATATCAACTATTTAGTTATATATAGTTAAAATAATGCTTTATGAAAATTTTTCCTCCCTTTCAGTAACAAGGGAAAAAAAAAAAGTTCTCCTGGTTGGATTATTACTTTACTACATTCACAACAATGAAGCTATGAGTATTTTACATGAAGAAATTCAAAATTATTAAATTATTATGATAGTCAATGCATTGTAAAATTAGTCTATGAACATTATCAAAAGGGCATAAGCATGGTATTAGATCCATATAAATAGGAAGAATCACTAACAGCATTACTCCAATTCGGTATTTCTCAAGAGATTTATAAGCCATTTGCTGAGGCTGCATATGTTTTAACTCATGGAAATGTCTCCACATTCTGTGGCTTTTTATTTATCCACTCTTTAAGAATTGCGTATATTTAGTATGCACCATGTCACAACATTCTCCCTCACTGAGTAGACAAAATCTCTGCCAAAAGATTTAATTTTTCCCCTGCCTTCTCATCCTTTTGTATATGAAGTTATTTGAGATCCTTTTGAGCTCATTGAAAAAAATAACCTTTAATTTGTAAATCTTACTTGATTATCTCAAGGATTTTTATTTAATATAAATACAAGCCAGGGGGAAATAAGATGTTCCATAATATTATAATATCAAACATGCAATTTGCAATAGCATTCCTTTATTAAAAACGCCAATTACTATTTCACATAAAATTTAATTGAGGTCATTACCCTCCTGGCAAGTTATTTCAAAATTATTTCTTATAATAAGATTTGTTATTTTAACATTTTCCACATCAATGCTTCTTTCACATCTATATGCTTTTATCTATTTATAAAGATAATAGAAATCACCCATCATTCAGTTGAATTAATAAGGAAGATATATTTAAATGCTTGCCTAGGAAATGTGATCTATTTCTTTCACTATTAAAAAAAAATAAGTCAATAATATGGTGGGAGGGAGGGTTATTTTCACATGCAAAGAATATTTTATAAACTTAACTAAGCCAAAACTTAAAGGCATTCTAAGAAAAAGAAATTCTGAGGTGGTGGGAAGGAGACTAAGGACAATATGTATATCTCATCTGTAATGCAGATATATAATCTATACTTTCAATGCTAAAGAACTGTCATATATGATTTTAAACTGAACGTTAATCTAGAAAAAAAGAATTAGAAGTAAAACAGGATTCAGTCATATACTTTTAAAAAATATCTTAAGCTTGAAGAAAACGTAATTTAACTGCTAAAGGTCATAGATCTAAGTAAATAAAAATTGCAGTTCCTCTCAGCAATGGATGTGAAAATAGTCTGTTGATCAAGGCTAAGTCCACTCAAATGATAGGATAAATATGGCTAACAGAGGAGCAATCAGGATCATAGAAGATATCTGATATACCATCTAATTTGAAGAATCATATTCTAAGGAAATAAATGCATATGAAATGTTAATAGTGAACTTGATTATATTTATAATGACTGGTTAAATAGTCTATAAAATACAAATTTAGTTTACCATGTTTTATGCAGAAATACTATCATGTAATAGAAATTCTGTGATTTTTCTCAGTGTTTTAGGAATTAAAAGAATTCCTAATTTTTATTTCTTTTTATTTTTTTTTTAGGCTGGGATTAAGTGACTTGCCCAGGGTCACACACCTAGGAAGTGTTAAGTGTCTCAGACCAGATTTGAACTCGGGTCCTCCTGAATTCAGGGCTGGTGCTCTATCCACTGCGCCCCCTAGCTGCCCTTTTAGGAATTCTTAATGGAGAAACAACTTTCACCAACAGACAGTCTATGACTTAGAAGAAAAAAATACTGGAGAGTTGCTTGGGGCACAGACTTGTCTTTATTTCAGACATAACACTTTACAAAACCACAGAAATATGTGTTTATAACAAAATTGCAAACCCCTACCCTATTCCACCAATGTAAAAGAGAGGGAAAGGAAAAGGAAGAGAATGAAGGGAAATGAAAGAGGGGAGGAGGGAGAGGGACACAGAAAGAAGAAATGAAGAAAGCAGGAGTGAGAAAAGAGGAAGAACAGAGAGGGCAAATGGGGGAATGGGAAGAAAGAAGGGAGTAGAGAGAAAACTATGCAGTTTTTAAAAAGTAAGTGATTGATGTATTGCTAAATCTTATAGTTGGAAGATTGAATTAGAACTTCAGAGCTTCATAACAGTTTCTCAACTTTGGGATTTTGTTTCTGTTGTGATACTCTATTGACCTGTGTTCACAGCATATTCCCATACTAGCAACTCGAACTATTCCAAACTCAAAAGACATTCTCCACCCTCCCCATTTTGTCTACTAATTTAAAAAAAATGTCCATGTAAATTAGACACAAAAATTATTATGTGCTAATAAATGTTGACTTCTAGAACATAGGCTCAAAGTAACATCTGGGGTAAGACTTGTTTACATAGATTGAGTGACTTCTGTAAAGTCAACTAGTTAGTAACAGTATGAGAACCATAATCCATGTATCTTCTTTCCCAATTTAGAATTCTTATAACACATATTCTCTAATATACTGAACACCAGAAGTTTTTAATATTCAGGAACTGAATATGCCTTACAGTTTGCCTTCAGATTCTACACAATGAATTCATGTTCCGATTTATGCATTCCTTGTAATATAGAAAGAAAAAGTACTTGGTTTGTAATCCAAAGGATCTGGGTTCAAGTCCTTACTATTTCTTTTGAAAGATTACGATATTGGCTAAATCACTTAACATTTCTGATGTAGTTTTCTCAGATATAAAGTGAAATATAATAGGATTAGATGACCACTGAAGTTTCTTCCAGATAGAAATTCATGAAAGTACAAAAACTTCTTCAAAATCTAATTTTATATTTTAACATTTTTCATAGGATTTGGGGTTAAATATTTTTGAGAGGGTAAACATCCTCAGAGGGAAATGGAAAATTATGCACATGTAAAATGGGGATAAACATTGCAGCATATCATGTGGAAAGATTTTCAAGTCACATGAGAGTCTCATAGGAGAATTTTACAAAGTACACTCAAAGGCAAATGCTCATAATTTTATCCTCCTAATATTAATCTTTGACTCTATTTCTTCTCCTATGTCTTATGACAAGCAATAATGCTGGGTTCTAAAAGATTTTGCCAGTAGAGTGCAAACAATAGAAGCTCCTCCCTAGATGGTATGGCCCTGCTATAGGAAACTTGTCACTTATAGGGGTTTATCACCATGAAGCTGGCATAAGGCCATGTGTTTATCTGGTGGGGGAAAAAAAAAAAAAAAAAAAAAAAAACAAAACTAAAGAAGACATTAAAAAAGCTGATGACCTGCTTTAGTAAAAAGAGTAGGCAGACCAGTAACATTATGGATTATTTCAAGAATTTCAGTACTAAAATATAGGGGTTTTTTGTTGGAATAAAAACATGGAAGAAATGTCATGATATGCAAGTGAATAGAAATCTTGATCAAAAAAAGGTTTTTTTGAGGGTCAAATGAGATATATGTATATATGATACTTTGTAAATCTTAAAGTACTCTACAAGTATTAGTTATTAGTAATATGGATTATTCTTATTAATCATTATTATATGCTGTCATTAATTAAAATAGGTTCATTATTTTTTTTTAAAATAAAATATTTTCCCCCTTCTTCTCCTTAGTAGTCAAAGATGTGTCAAGGAATTAATGATAACTCAAAAGATTTCAAAGATAAAAATAAAGAAGATGCTGCTGAGGCAAAGGAAAGACCTGAATAAGACAGCAAAATCTAACTCTCCCTCTGTTCTACTCCTCTCCCCCTTCTCTTTTCTTCCCTCCCTTTCCAGATTGGTAGTATAGCAAGTAACTCTCTTTTTGCTCTATAACTTCAAAACCACTAATCCCCATGCCTCCCTGACTGCTCAGGTAGTTGACAACAATGTCATTCTCGCACAGCATTTATTAGAGTATGAACTTTCACTCACTATGCTTCAACTCTTCTTCATGATAATAAATTTATTTAATATAAGCATTGAAATATGTTTTTTGATGATATAAAGAAGGGACTATGAAGGCCACTCTTGGCTCTGTTGACCACAAGGACAATATATGTAGGGTGCTGTATCAAAAAAACAGAAGTTTCTTCCATTATTTTCTCTCTAAAAATCCATGGCAACTGAGACTGATCAGAATGCTCACAAATATTACTGGTAGTCTATTCGGAGAAGAAAGCTTATGGATCTAAATTGCATCCCCTTGATAGTCCCAGCACAGTCCAGTGTACCTACTTTCATTATAAGCCATTACCTACTTAGCATAGACCATGTTTTATTAGAGCTTCATAATTTTGTGTCAACATATGCAAATGTCCTCAGATGTTCCATTCCAGTGGGTGCGTTATTATAAATTGAAAATGATTACTCTGAATATCCATTTTTCTTCAAAACCTATCAGCATGAATTCTACATTTGTACGTAAAAATGGATTATGCTAATATGTTAACTCTCTACCTGCTGGCTGTTCAAACTCTAGCCAACATTTAAATATAGTAAAAGCAAACTATTTTCCCATTTTTAATTATTTCTGATTTTCCCCCAAGAAGGAATTCAAATTTCTGATGATTTCCAGTTATATTCCTGGGGTAAATGTTATTCCAGGATTTATAGGGGGAAAAAAATCATGTCTCAGTCAGGAGAAACGCAAATAGTAAAACCCCATTCAAAGTTTTTCTAACAGGACACATTTTTAAGAATCCATTTAAATGCTTATTTTAGCCAGACTTGGCAGTGCTCACTTTTAATCCCTACTATTTAGGGAGCCAAAGGCAAGTGGTTAAGAAAACTTTAACCTTGAAGTTCTGATCTGCAATGGCCCATGCCTGTAATGGGCCAGAACTCTGGAGAAATGTACTTGAAACAAAGATTCTTACAAGGTGTGAACTCAGTGGAATTGATAAGACAATGGTTATCTAGTTTAGCATGTGAGTTCTCTAGTTCTGTATGATTGATTTAATACTACAAGATGTTAACTCAGTGCCATGGTTATCTAGTTTACATATACTTAGTACTTAGCATGGTGATGTAATAGTTCTACAGTTGATGTAATTGTAATAGAGTATTTAAACTGAGGACAAAGTCAGCCACAGAGATTCCATCTTTAATCAGCCTGGTGGTGGCTCTCTTGTTTCCTTCTCCTGGGGCTGGACAAGCTTTCTGGAGGTCCTTCAGATGGACCTTGGTCTCAGTGGAGAAATGAAGGAGGACAGGGCAGCCACCACAAGTGTTTCATCTAGAAATCTCTTCTTTATCCCAGATCTCTTAGCTCTTATATACTCTATTATAAGTACATCATCATAGGTGTCAATCTTGTATAATAGGTATCAACTTGTAGAACTATACTAAGCACTAAGTACACAAAAACTAGAGAACCATTATCTCAATTCCACTGAGTTAACACCTTGTTATAAGATTAAATCAAGCACACTGAACTAGAGAACTTATACAATAAACTATGTCTTATCAGTTCCACTGATTTAATATTGTTTCAAGCCTGAGTTCTGGCCAATTACATATACCAAATATGATATTATAGAACCTTGTGTCTGATAGCTACTTGTATGAAACTGTACTTTTTTTTGGCAAGGCTTTACCTGACTTTTATACCATTGGGAAGGGAGGTAAGAGACTGAAGGAGATGATGAAGAATATTATCCCTTAGTTCTTTGGAACTGGTACTGTTTCTTTTTCAGTTGATTGAGGCAGTTTTCTATATCCTGCATACTGAATATTTTGTGACACAGGAGTACATTTTTTTCCAGTCAAAAAGTCAAAAATAAACATTGAAAATAAATTATACGGGATGTTAGGTTGAAAACAAAACAATCTAGATTGAAATGTGGGAAATTTATTTTAATTCCAAAGTAGAGTGATAGTTGACATTTAGCATATTCAGATAACTTGTTATGTTGAGCTCCTTCTGATTACAGTTGCAATTGGGGGATGGGGCATTTTAGACATTTCAAAATAAAGGGTTTGCAAAGTAGCCTAGACTGTACTTTGCTTTCTGGGTTCTCTGAAGCCAATTGTTTCTCATGTTGTGCCCTTAGGGTACAACAATATATGTCACTGATTATGACCAGCTGCTACCTCTTTTCTAGCTCCATTTATCAGGTGGTAGCCAGAGCAGAAATCCACACCCACTCAGAACTTTAAAAAAGTTGCCATGTTCTAGCAAACTCATTTTTCCAACCAGTTAGTTGGTTGCCTCTGCTCAGATGGCTAGCTATTCAAACCCATTTTGGTGTTGGAATGTGTAAGACTTCTTGACACAGACCAATGATTAAGATTAAGCACTTAGAAGATTTCTTTCTTCTTTCATCCTCCCTTTCTTTTCTCCTTTCCTTTCTTTTTTCCCCATTCTGTCTTCCTTTTCTTTTCTTCCTTATCATTTTTCTTTTTTCCTTATGTCCTCCCTTCAAGATTATTGGAGAAAGGAAAAAAAAAAAAAAAAGAACAGATGAAATAAACAGAAACAGAATAAAATTTAAACTTACTCTTCTATTTAAAAAAAATTCAGAATTGATGACAAACTTAATTTGGTTGAGTTATCCTTTGCAAAAAAAGACATATGGAAAATGTAGACATTCTGCTCTTTCCTATGGTCCCCAATGTAATTCTGTTCAGAATGTTTCTTTTATAATTTACAGACCTACATCAGAAATAGCAAAACAGCTGCCTAAACTGGAAGCTTTGGTGTATGAGCCTTTGAAACACAGGAGAGTAAAAGATATGCTATATGCAAAATAAAATCATCTGCTCTCTTTGAAAATAACAAAGGTAACTTTCAAAAACATTTACTGTTTTCATCTTTACAGATAAAATTTCTGGTAGGCAGTTGTATAGAAGTTCATGGGTTTCCATGAACCATTTAAAATTGGGGGAAAAAAAGAGCAATAAGAAAAGTTATCTTTTTTAAAAGTCAAATAACACTTTAAACTGTCTCAGTTTTGTGTGTTTTTTAACATTCCAAGTTAGGGATGACTTTTCACTGAAAAATGGCCCTGCCTTTTAAGTTCACTTTTTCAAAACAACATGCCTAAATCATATGCATAAAATATACAGATGGGTTGACAAAGTAAGTCAACTGAGCCTAACTTCTATTTCCAATCATACAGATGTGAATATACTCAATATATAAAGAAATGGACATGTTTGAAGCTTTTCAAAAACAATCCTACTCCATTTGAAATTATAAAATTTTGACAATAACTCAACGTTTCTTCCTTCTTTGGTAGACATTTTATGTACAACTTCTACTTATCAAAAGCAAGGTGAATGTGACATATAGTGATTTGGATATTCACGTATGGGAAGCAATTTGAAATACACAAATATGGAGTTATTTACAAATAGACAATGAATTTAGTTTATTCCTCATAAATTGGAAGAGTGACTGTTGGAAGAATGTAGTATACACCTATGTGATATCAAAAGCTGGTGGAAAAAAAATCACATAATTAAATAACCATTTATTAAGCTGCTTTTGTAATAACAGAGAAACTGAAGCAAACAGATTGCCTTTTTTTTTTTTTTTTTTTTTTTTAATCTTTAATGTGGAGAGTTTAGGACTCTTGTCCAAAGCATTCGATGCAGATAAACCGAGGGAGGGATCTTATGTAGAGTTTTAGCTAACTACAATTTGCAAATAGAATACATAACCTGAGTATACAATCTTATAGGAGAAACAAAGACAGATAAGAGAGGTGAGGATACTGAGTGGATGGACAAGCCATAATTCCAGGAAAGGATCATAATTAATCCTGACATGATAGGGATCAAGATAAGAAGGTCTAGGGCAGGAGACGTGGAGGCGAGGGGCAATAATAAAAAGGAGGGGAAATTTTCCTAGCAAGGATTGGATAATGTATCTGGAGTTTATGACACATTGATATGTAAAGGTGGTCAGAGTTTCAAGGATTTTCCTGAGCTCTTTTTTTTTTTTTAAACTCAGCTCTTTTTTTTTTTAAACTCAATTTCCAGTCTAATGGCAAGGAAGGGGAGGTGGCTATGATTTTTTATTCAGAGTTCAACACTTTCTCCATATGAAATGAATAGATAGATGAAAGTGAAAGAATCCCATCTTTCTAAGGCTTTACATTCCACTGCAAGAAACAAAATGTTTACAAATAATACAAAATATATACCAAGTAACTGGGAGGAGGGGATTAGCAAAGAGAGATAGGTAATTAAGCTTTCTAGAGGGGGGAAAAAAAAAAAGGAACTTGATCTGACCTCATTATATCTAAAACAGGAATTACAATCTTTCTTCCCATCCTGTGTCCTCAGTATTTACCTATTTCAGTTGAGGGCATGACTGTTCCTAAAGTTATCCAGGTTCACAACTTTAAAATCATCATCAGTTGTTCCCTTTCCTACTGATGGGGGTTGAGGTCCCCTTTAAGATTTCCTTTCTGATTTCCCAACCCCATGGCTGATCTTTGATTCACAAATCCTGGTCAAAAAGCACCCTTTTGAATATCCGGGCCCAGCCCCCACCGGATCTGAGCTGGCTTGGGTTTTCTCAGCCCCGACTATTTGCTCAGGTTTCCCCAACCCCCCACAAACAGTTTCTTCTTTATCTGAAAAGCCTGCCAAGAACTTGGGGAATCACCCACAAGCCCCTTTTAGGTATAAAAGAACCAAGCTAGAGCTCTTTCTTTGCAGGAGCCCTTTTCCCCCTTCCGGCCATGTAAGTGTTCCTACCCACCCAGTGATCACTTTTGGCCCTGGCGTCTTTCTACCTTTAACTTTACTTCCAAATTCCTAAAATAAATGTTTTTTTTGGTTTGTTTGTTTGTTTTTTAATCAATCTAGGTTTTCGGGCCTGTAAATTCATTTACAGGGGAAATTGCACCTCATGGGACTATTTTACTGTCTTTGTGCCGACCAATGGGGTTCCCCCTTTTCTATCTTTCATCACTACTTCGAATAGCAGGTCAGTAGCAAAGTCTTGACGATTCTATTTCTGCTAGGAGATCTTTCCTATTTATCCTCCTCTCTTCACAGATGTATGCTTAATACTCTTATTTGAGTAGCTCAAAAGAAACAAAAGATGCAAAAATTTAGAGACATCTCTATTCTAAATATCCATATGTCCATTTGGGATAGAGCCTTTTGAGCTACTATTGGTCATAATCAGACATATAGTACCTTGATCCCAACATTTTCATATTCTTTGAGTACAAGGGACAACAATCAAGAACCCTCGTTGGAGAGCTCATTACTAGTTGCCTGAATTATTGTACTAGCTTCTCATTGTTGGCCCTGCTTTGGTTTTTTCTTTCCTTTCCTATAACTCCTGAAAACAGCTGCCAAATGGTTATTCCTAAAGCCCAAATCTGAAACTCTCATAGCTTCCTATGGCTTCTAAATTCAAACAAAAATGCCTCTGAAATCTCTTTAATTATTAAAACTCTCCTATCACCCCCATACTGAAATTATTTTGTATTTATTCTGTAGATATTGTTTATTTTTATGTGTTACCCACCAAGAAAAGATACACCATGAGAAAAAGAAATTATTTTGTTTATGTGTATCCGGAACCTACCATAGTGTATGAAGATACATCGTATTCATTAAATGTTTGTTGAATTGAATTGAATTTTTATCTTTCAATATCTTATCCTGGAAAATGTGAATAGTAAACTATCTTTGAAGCTTCAAGGTATCAGCACTCATAAAATACTTCTGACTTATAAAGAAATGCAGTAGTCCTAGGGAAAGGGAAGATAAAACAACCAAACTTACTAGTAGAGCACCTGGGTTCTTCTCTCACCTTTACTTAGTTATTTTAGGTTATTAGCAAGCCCTAAAGACCTATAGATGTGATTTACTCTCTTGCCTTGTCAGGAAGAAGCTATTAACAGATAATTCTATTATCACATAATTCCCAGGCAATATGAGAAGAAACTCTTTAGCAACCCCCACCGTCCATCCTCCAACCTCTGGGTATCTTCAAACAACCTTCTGAGATACTGATTAGCATATTTTTAGGCATGTCTGGAACCCAGTCTACCAGGTGTTACTCCAGAAACCTCCCTCTGAGTAGCCATCTGATTTCAGACCCCTCCCTTTGAGTTCTCACCTTTACTGCTCTAGCTTCCCAGAGAAATCCCCAAGGCTATATTTCTCCAATAAAAAGATCTGATTGTGATGCTAAATTCTCTTCTAGACTAAGCCCACTATGAAGTTATTTTCTCTTCCTCCTCATAGTGTTTTCTCTCTAATAGCACCTTTCTCCTTTAGTTAAATCTCTATTTGGAGCATTTCACATTTACTATTCCTGATATCTATTGGATCCCTTCATTTTATCTGCGACCTTTTCCCCTAAATAAACTTCCTTTCACCAAAGAGAATGACCAATGTGAATTTATGACATGTTTATTTTGACATCGCACATTACAATCATCTATAAAATGGGAATAATTCCCCCAGGTGAAATAATGTGAAGAACAAATAGATGAGGAGGAACTGACATTTTCAAAGTATTGTAAATATGGTTATTATTGGTAAGACTTATTTTAAACCTTCAACAGAAGTATATTTTAAGCCACTTAATAAATATTCATTACTTTTGGATAAAAAAACTTTAAACATATTCTCCGACTATAGAATAATAATATTAGAATTGGGCAGCTAGGTAGTACAAATGTAAAAGCAGAAGGTCTTGGGTTCAAATCTTTCCTCAGACATTTATTAACTCTGTGATTCTGGGCAAGTCACTTAAGCTTGTTTCTTTCAATTTTGTCATCTCTAAAATGAGATAGAGAAGGAAAAGGAAATGATAAATCATGGTACTATCTTTGCCAAGAAAATGGCATCACAGAGTTAAAAATGACTGAAAATGACCTGACAACAACAATATAACTAGAATCAGAAGAAATCTCAAAGTCTGTCTAATTCTGAATCTCTCAGAAGATAATAGAAGTTGAATGTGAAAAAAACATCAGAGGCTATCTAGCTGAATTTTCTTGTTTAACAGAAGAGGAAATTGAGACTCAGGTTGAATGAATGACTTGTTCAGGATCACATAGGTAAGTATAAAAGGCAGGAATTTATTGAAGGTCCTCATCTAAAGCTAGTCTTTTTTTTTTTTTTTTTTTTTTTTTTTTTTTACTATCCCATACTTTCTTTTTTACTTTATCCAACTATTTTACAGAGATTGCTTCACAATATTTATGTTAGTTTTCTTGGAAAATATCGCACAGAAATATATCCAGAATAAGTTAAGAGTGGAGCAGCTGGGTGTCACCCTGGTACATAGAATCCCAGGTGTGGAGTTAGGAAGACTTACCCACTTGAGTTCTAATCTAGTCTCAGACACTAACTTGCTCTGTGATTCTGACCTGTCATTCAATCCTGTTTGCCTCAGTTTTCTCATTTGTGAAATGAATTAAAGAAAAAAACTGGAAAACCACTCCAGCATCTTTGACAAACAAAAAACCTAAAAACTATTGAAGTGACTCAACATCTACCTACAGAGCAAATATAAAATAATCTCAGGGTAAATAGGAAGGTTTAATAATTAAGGAGATGAAGATTGTGGAAGATTGTGAAGTACTTTTTTATACCATATCCCTATTTTACAGAGTCCCATAAATGAGATGTAGGTAGGCAAAGTTTGTTGTTGTTTGTCCTTTGTTTGGAAGAAGACATCAGGAAGGCAATACCATGAATGATACAAGTGAATTGGACTGAAATAAGGGTTGTTATGGTTTGTCCTTTATTCTCTGTCTCTCTGTCTCTCTCTCTCTTTCTCTTCTTTGTCTCTCTTTCCTTCTTTCCTTTGTTTTCTTTCCTCTCTCTCTCTCCTTCTCTCTCTCTCTCTCTCTCCCCACTTAGTTTATTTACTTTTTATGCATATTGCTTTATAAATCATGTTGGGAGGAAGAAATCAGAGCAAATAGGAAAAACCATAGGAAAGAAAAAAAAAAACAGGGAAAAAATGAACATAGCATGTGTTGATTTACATTCAATTTCCATAGTCATTTTTCTGGATGGAGATGCCATTTTCTATCCAAAATTGATTGGGCTTCATTTGGATCACTGAACTACTGAGAAGAACCAAGTCTTTCATAGTTTATCATTCATTGCACATTCTTGCTGTTATTGTGTACAACGTATTCCTGGTTCTGCTTGTTTTGCTCAGCATCAGTTAGTATAAATCTTTCCAGGCCTTTCTGAAATCAGCTTGTTTATCATTTTTTATAGAACAATAATATTCCATTATCTTCATATATCACAACTTGTTCAGCCATTCTCCAATTGATGGGCATCTACTCCTTTTCCAATTCTTTGCTATCACAAAAAGAGATGCTACAAACATTTTTGCACATATGTGTCCTTTTCTCTTCTTTATGATTTTCTTGCACCCAGTAGTGGCAATAACCCTTGTCAAAGGGTATGACTAGTTTGATAGCCCTTTGAGCAAAGTTCCAGATTGATCTCCAGAATGATTGGAACATTTCACAACTCCACTACCAATGCATTAATGACACAGTTTTCCCATATCCTCTCTAACATTTATCATTTCTTTTTCTATCATCTTAGCCTATCTAAGAGGTGTGAGGTGATATTGTTTTAATTTGCTATTCTCTAATCAATAGTAATTTAGAGTATTTTTCATATAATTATAAAAAGTTTTAATTTTGTTATTTGAAAATTGTCTGTTCATATCCATTGACCTTTTATCAACTGGGGAATGACTTGCATTTTTATAAATTTGACACAGTTCTTTATATATTTTACAAATGAAATCTTTATCAGAAACCAGCTCTGTATTTCTCTTTTAATCTTGTTTTTGTTATCCTTCATTCTTAAAGAGGACAATGACATCAGGGAGGTGATGCTATAACATGAAAGTGAATTGGATTTAAGTAAGGGAGGTCTGTGGAAGGTCACCTACGTCACTTTCTCCTCTAGAGCCATCTGGGTTCAGTGGAAAGATATAGATCAAGATTTCTGAAGATAGCCCTGGATGAAATGAGAGATCTTAAACTTTTTAATCTAAGATCTCTTCAACAGATTTCAGTTTGACTGAGGTGAGGTAGAGCTGTGAAGTAGTCATCAGTCTCACTTCTTCCTTTGGAGCCATCTGGGTCCAGTGGTCAGATATAAAGATGAGTGGTAGTGGTAATGTGTTCAAATCTGACCTCAGACACTTAACACTTCCTAGCTTTGCAATCCTGGGCAAATCACTTAACCCCAATTGCCTCAGGAAAAAAAAAAAAAAAAAAAAAGGAAAGATGAATTGTAAAAGCCTAGTCTAAAGATCACAGAAAGGTGCAATTTGAACCAAAGCTTCTGACTCTAAACTGGTGCTATTTTCATTGCCCCACAATGAAGTGTATTGATCCTCTTTTAAAAATATATTTTTTTTCTTGTTTCTTTTTGCTACGGTAACATTCATTAATCACAGATGATTTCTAGTTTCTACTATGAGATGATATAGATATAGATATAGGATGGGAAAAATGAAGGATCACAAGAAGAAATAAAAGGAATCTTGGAAAGGAAGACCCTTTGTCAAAAAAGATGCCCTTTGTGTGCTCTTTGCCTCTGTCAATGACAAAAACTGGCAGTTCTGTTAGTGTGAGTGATGATGCTGAAAACAAAGAAACAACTTTACAGGTGAACTTTGAGCAGTGTGTCTTCAGCACTGCTCTGCTTAAAATAAGCCAGTCATGATCCAGAAATAGTTCATTATCCATCTTGGAAGGCATTTAAAAATAAATATAGTTTTTATTATGAATGTCAGTTAAAATCCTTTGACTTTGCAATTTTAAAAATATTTCAATCCAATGAAAAAAATGACTCACCAACCTCTCAAATTTTAAAAACGTGACAATGATCTGCCTACTTTTCCAAACTTCTTTCTTTTTTTTTAAGCCTTTTAAAAAATAGGACAAGTAGATGGTGTAGTGAATAAATCACTGGATTTAAAACCAAAAAGACTTATCTTTTTGAATTCAAATCTAGTCTCAGACAGTTACCAGCTTTGTGATCTTGGGCAAATTACTTTACCCTGTTTGTCTTAGTTTACTTATTTGTAAAATGAGCTAGAGATGGAAATGTACACTCCAGTATTTTTGCAAAAATAAAATAAAATAAAATAAAAGTCAAATAGTGCCATGAAGAGACTGAGATGATTGGAATGAGTTAAGGAAAACAACAAAATGTTCAGAGAGTAGAACCCTTTTTGATGTTGTTCTGGTAAAATGGACCCAAATCTTAATCAATGGAGTCCTGGTATAGTCATGTAAGTATCCATCTACATGTCTCAAAGAGGTAGATCACAGGGTCATTGATGATGAGCTCAAATATCATCAACAGAGTTTAGCTTTCAGACTCTTGTTTGAACTGTTAGTTTTGACATATAAAAATATAGTAAGCTAATAATACACTGCTGCATCAATCCAAGCTCAGTATGGTTGTCAAGGGTTTTCTTTGATGTTCTCTGAAGATTCAAAACCAGACAGAAGAATATGTGGGCAGGAGGCAAGCAGCAAGAAGTCCAGCAATATTCAATGTAATATAATTAAGAAAGCTAATGAAGACTATATTAAATTTAGATGTGCAGAACAACTATTGAAATATTAAGTGGACTGACTATGATCACTGCTGTCTTGTATACATTTCAGAAAGGTTAAGAATCACTGAAAGAAACTGTGTTATGAGATAAATGATTATTTTTATCTCATATTAATAGCTAATTAAAATTGGGGAGACCTAAGCTTTTTTCTCTATCTTATTTCCTGGAACTAAGCCTAGTCACTCTAAGGACCTGACTGATGGAAGATAGGAGTAATATTATCCTCAATGTCCATGCTATTCAACCCAATTCCAACAATAACATTCCTCCCTGCCATACTCAGAAGTAAATCTTGTGGGCTTCTGAAAAGGGAGAAAAGGACTCCAGGAAGTCCTCTTCAACCCTATGTTTTCCCCATATGAGTGTCGCATTATTTTTGTGCTTCAAGCCTGAATTTATTCACTACAAAAGAGAACATGATCTACCTGATTTTTTTTTCAGGGGATACTTTGTTTTTGCCATAGCTTTTCAGCAAATATCCCTTTAAAAAAACTATCAACCAAATTAACTATATCAACTGAATAATCAATATAGAGGTACAGTTATCATACTAGATAGAGATGAATGAATGATAATAATAGAAACTTAAGTCCCTAAGCTGTCTAAGGATGACCCTGAAGGAAGAAGTATTAACTGCTTTCTGAGAAATCAATGTACCAAGTGCAGATGAGGAGGGAAAATTAAACCTGAAGGGTGCTACACATATACTTTTCAATGACTTTGGATCCTTAGCCTTGAAAAAATCCATTATTTCTTAGGTATGATGGTTCTCATCAAAAGTGCAGAGCAAAACTTTTCCACATTCTAGTAGTATAATTTAAAAGATAGATGATTTATATTTGTAATTTATATTTATATTTGTAATAAAATGGTCCTTCTAAAATTGTGAGAAAACTGAGTTTTAGGTATAGTGCTTTTCCCAAAGTCAAAAAAGGTAATCAGGGGAATAGTTAAGTTTAAACTGAGATCTCCTGACTCTAATTATAGATTTTTTTTTACAAAGTTAAAAACTATTTGAACACATAGTTTTTTGTGGTTCACCTCTCCAATTTGGCAAGATTGGTTGGAGTCATGGTTGGGCTCATATTTGAAACTTCTCTAGCTTCAGAGAACCTGCCATATCTTTTGCTTCATTGTCATTGACCTAGAGGACTATTGATTAGTGCTATTCTCCTTCTGATAGCTTTTTAAATAATCATCTCTTATAATATTGCCCTTTCTCTGGTCAATGTTTTAAGAGTGTGTAAGACAAGAATTCTTTACATTATATTGGATCATTGGTTCCATTGAACTATCTAGGCTTTGTCCTTAAAACTTGTTCTATTTTGTTACTAATCAAAATAGTCAAGCTGAACAAAGGTCTAACACTAATTTATTGAGAAAATATTTCCATTTTGTAAATATGAAGTGGAAGTGGGGAAATAAAATAAAATGGTGCCTTCCCAATCGTTCTTCTAAAAACTGAGTGTGTTTTTAAAGAACATTAATTTCTCCAATTCTGACCATTTTTGATCAACAAATCCATTACCTATAAAGTTGTATAATAATCCCCAAATTGCTTTGAATTTCTTATGCTACACTGTATATATCAGCAATGACATTGCTAGAACAACAATCATTCAAGATGCTATAATACATATTTTTATTAAGCAACACTGAAATGACTTCAAGTAGAAATAAACTAGATAAAGCTTCGGTTTTTTCTTTTCCTTCCTATTATTTCTTTTCCTTTTTTCCCTCCAACCCTCCCTTTTACTCTAGTGCTGATCGGCTTCGGTTGATATTTCTTTAAAAGCCTAATGGCTTCTCTGACATTTCATGGACGTACTCTTGATAGTTCTCAGCAGGACATAGCTTTGGTATTACACAAATTGTTTCATTATATTTAGAGAAAAGAAGAAAATGAGGAAAAGCATGCATGAGGACATTAAAGCCTTTTCCAAGGGAAACCCGAGAGGATTCGGGTCAGAGACTGGAGGTGGGTATTCTTTTCCCTTTCCTGGCTTTACTAAAAAGTAGACTAGCCTTTGCCTTTAATATCCATTTACAATGAGCTGCCCTTCAGATATTACCTTTGTCATTCATGGAAAAATATATACAATAAAGAAACTGAAACATTAAGCAAAAGACAGATGAGATGGGTGTGTTGCTTTATTCAGGAACTATCTATTCAATAGAAGCTGTCTGGGTCATCATAGCAGATATATTTGAAGAAAATGGCATTAAGGTCTTTTATTCCTATAGGTTCTTCAATGTTTTTCTTAATTGTTTGTTATTATCTATACTTCAAACCAAGGATTTGGTAAATGGGAAAACGGGACCCCTCTATTCCCAAAACCTCCAACAGAACCTTGATTTGGTTCTTTAGGACCTAGGACCTTAGGATGAATGCATACTGTTAAAAAACATTGTGGTTTAAGCACACAAAAGCAATTATTTCAATATTTAAGTGGAATCAGGTTCTTATATGCATGAGTTCTTCCTCCATTGTTGGAAATTGCAATCCATCCAAGCTCTCACATACTGTGAGATTCCTGTCCAAATCTTTCTATAAATATAAATAAAGGGAGAGAGTCCAAACAACCAACCACAGGCTTGTCTCTGATTCTTTTTGTATTCCATGAATATCAGTCCAAGAAATGCATTATCTGTCCTTTATAATTGACATATGATAAGTTCACTGTCTAATTTATATAAACATATCTCCCTCATAGCTCTCATATCTACACATCTCTCATCAGATACACAGATCTACTCCAGGCCAGGTCTTCATTATTTTTACTGAAAGAGACTCCTAATTGACCTCTCTACTTTCTGTCACTCTCCTTCCCAATTCATCCATTATAAAGCTTCCAAATTTATGTTTCTAAAAAGAATAAATTCCCCAAATAAAAAAAACAAAAACAACAACAACAACAAAAATAATTTAATATTTAAAATTGAAAATACTTAATAGAATCTGATGTCCTCCATATAAACTTCTTATTTTTATTTCATCTTATTCAATCAGAAGCAGTGTGATGTTAGAAAAGCTAGAATACTGGAGTAAGGAAGACCTGAGTTTAAAATTGGTTTAAAGATACTGTATTTAATTGTTATGTAATCCTGGAAAAGTCACTTGCCATTGGTCTTCCTGAGTTTCCTCAAATGTAAAATGGTGATAATTAATTGTTGTTGAGGATCCAGTGAGATAATAAATGAAATAATATTTGCAAAGCACTTAGCACATTGCCTGGCACATAGTAGGTACTGTATGCTTGTGTCCTTCTCATTTTCTAAAGTATTACCTATTTCAGTTTAATTAGACTGGTTTCCTATTTCTATCCTGTCTTTTCATCGAATAGATCCTTCATTTCTCTTCACCTTTAACTTTTAGAGTCTTTAGCTAGATTCCAGGCAAAATTCAGGTGTCACCTCTTATACAAGCTCCCCTGGTTGTTACCATTCTATTTTAAAATTGCTTTGTATTATTTTAGATACATTTTATATTTACTTATTGATATACATTTTATACTACCCTACCTACAGAAGACTATAAACCCTCTGAAGATAGGAATTTTTAGAACCGAACATAGTACATTGTAGGTGTTTGAGAAATACAGGGCATTTCAAAATTCTTTGTGAATCTTAAACTTTAATACATAAAAATTCACTAAGATTCTTGAGACACATAGCATTTATATAAATAAATAGAATCAGAATTAGAGATCCAAAGGGAATTCATTGGGCAATTAGTCTAACCTATGCCTAAAAAAATTTTACTTCTCCAAGTTTTGACAAGTAGTTATGCAACTTTTGCTAGAAGGTCTCCAATGACAGTATATCACTATATCCCTAGGTGACCCATTTCACTTATGGTTAGCTGTAATTTTCAGGAAGTCTTTCCTTATTATCTAAGATTCCAAAGCTGATGGAAAATATTTCTTTAAAAGCCTAAATGTATTTTTTTGATACTTCCATCCATTTTTCCTTATTCTGCTTTCTGTGGCTAAAAAGAACAAGAATAATTCTTATAAAAGCCTATCAAGTACTCAAAGACAGCTATCAACTCCATCTGGGACATTCCACAGGCTTAAAACATGCCCAGTGTCATCAACCTATTCACATATGACCTTGATCACCCCGGCTTTTATGTAAACGTTTTTCAGTACTCAAATTAAAAAGAAATTATGAAACTCAAATGCAATGACCCAGTTATCACTTCCTTGCCTCTAATTGTTCTTAGTGTCTAAAACCTCAGGCAGTTTACAGTACAGCCTCATGTTTAAGATCCCCTAAGAATCCACATAACATAGAGAAACAAAGCAGCATAGATACAAGGAAATTCGCATAAGAATATTTCAAACTTCTTCCCACATTGGTCTTCCAATAGGGTCTCAATTGGTTTTCTTATTCTTCCAAAATTCTTTTTAGAACTGCTTCTTAATAGCCTAGCTAAAATTCAAATACAAATCTTTAGTCTCTTGCTAATTTTATTCATTGAATGAGAATACTTAGAGTACTGACAACATCTTTTTCTCAATAAGACATCTCAACCACACAATTCATCTTAAGATGGAAATAATTGGGCATCTATAGAAGATCTTTTGAACATTAATTTATTTCTCTTTCTTGGCAAAAACTGCTTTGAAGGACTTACTTCTATCTACCTCTCTAAACCTTTCCTTACCACATTCAAAACAATCCAAACTCAAAGAAAGGACTTATTTCTCTCAACAAATTAAATTATACCATCATGCAAAGGGTATTCAGTTAAAAAGGGAAGGACAGCACTTACTATCTAAATAAAGATCAAACTAGCATAGACCTGTAAGAAGGAGAAGCAATTCAGTTTATAGGAGAGGAAGACAGAGCCTATTCAAATCTGCATGACTACAGACACATTACTCTGTCCTGGGTCACCAGATCATATTTTCCCCAACATATTGCAGTATATGAACATCATGTAAAAGTTCAAGTCCTAGATTAATAAATTTATTTTAAGATGTACAAGTAACAGTAATTGCTGTTATTCAATTAGTACCTTTTGATAGTATTTAATTTAATCTTCATGACAACAGTGTACGGTTAAAAATAACACTGTGGTACTTTTCCCTCTTCATCCCACTTCCATTTCCATCTGGAAACTTATGTGGTCTGGAGGAGATTACAATATATCTATTTGTATGATTTTTGGTACCTGACAAATTTGAAAGGCCCAGACTCAATGTGGCTGTAATCTGTTGACTGAATGAGGATAATCAGGAAGCTACATTAGGGAAATCTAGGCAATGCAGGTTCTGGAGACAAAGCTGTCTCTTTAAGTAAAGTTTCTTTTTGTTGTGGATAAAAGATAAAAATTTCTATCAGAGAACTTCTGGTGTTGTTACAGATGTTTTGCGAGAAGTATTATCTCTATTTCTTGGCTTGAAGTTAACCAAAAGATAAAATGAATAATAAATCTTTTGATACTATTTTTGAAAATGGAAAATGAACATTGATACTGGGGAATCTTACCTGAATAATATGTGAAGAGCAAACAAGAGTGGTTAAAACTAATTATTACCTCATGTCATCCTCACTAGAATATATAATTCCCAAATTTCTGTTTTTTCCTTTTTTAAAAATAAATTACATTTCATTTACATTTTTATAAAATTAATCAAAAAGTAGTCTTTTCAGCACATCAGAATTCCCACATCTCTATATTTATAAAAGAAAACAACATGGTTAGAGGAGCAGCCTACCCTAGTTTGAAAATCCAATTGATGGATCATGTAGGCTTGAAACTACAGTAGGAACAGAATAACATAGCTTACTACAATATCAGTAATATTAAGTAGAATGTTTACTTGAAGCTTAATTACTATATTACTTTATGTTTACTATAAGTTATACATTTTATATAGTTGTATTTACCTCACAAAATACTATCAAAAGTGACCTATTTCTATTCATTCATCTATTTCTCTTTACAGGGGCAGTGGGAAAAATAAAAGAAGTGGATGTTCTGTGCAATATATTAAATTGAGAGCTGGTTCTCAGAAGATTTCTGGTCAAAGATTCAAAAGTGGTTAATTATTCCCTTCAATCTGGCGCATCTCTCTTATCTCTCTTTCTCCCCAATGCTTAGAATACTTTCCCTCCTCCTGTAAGAACAATTTTAGTTGTTCTTTAAAACTTAAGTACCACTTCAAGTACGTCCTGAATTCCTCAGTTAGGGCCCTCGTCAAAATAATTAATTTCATCCTTGTGTGTATTTTTTAATCACTGACTATTACATCACTTCTAGTGGAATATAAATTCTTTGAGTATAAGGTCCATCTCATTTTTTGTACTTATATACTCAACAATAAGAGCTTAATAAATGATTATATTATTAAGTAGGCAAAAGATTAAGGTGTGATCTCTATATTAGAGATATTAAATACATGTTGTACTTACAATATGTGGACCACAACACTACCTGTGTTGCCAGTGCTACCTGAATCAGAATAAAATATAACTAAGTAATATTTAATTAAAATATTCAAATACAATAAATATAGATAATTTTAATATGTGGTTTTCTAAGGCAATATATTGGCCACTGGAATCCTTGCATATGGATCAGTGAATCCATTTCTATTTGAGTTTGTTGTTACTGCTCTATAAAACTCTACATTTTAATATAGTCTTATAGACTGAAAACCCTTATATTTATTCCAAATTTGTTCATTCAATTAATTCAGACCACTGAGGTAGACATTAAAGGACATAATAAAGATTGATAAGACATATCTCTAACCACCAGGCGATTGTAGGAGTATTAATGTAATTCTAACCATTTGACAGTTTGGCACAAATATTATTTTTGTGTGAAGATTATATTATGTAGTCATTTGCAATGTAGTGGAAAAGAATCCTAAGAATATATCCAAATGCCTTAGAAACTTGCTACATGCATAACATAGAGAAAGTCATTTACCATCTCTCAGTCTCCCTTTCCTCATTTTTAAAATAGAGGTAATAAATAATGTCTGCTTCATGGAATTAAGAGATCCAAAGAGATGATGATTCTAATGAGGTAAATGATAGTTAGACAATGCAGTAGATACTCATAGCTTTCTATAGTGCTTTCTATTTGCCAAGCACTCTGTTAAACAGTTTACAATTATTACCTGGTTTGATCACTATAACAACCTTGGGAAGTGGGTACTATTATTATCCTCCTTTAATAAAAAAGAAAATTGATACAGAAGGAGGTCACACACCTAGTAAAGTCTGAGGCCAGATTTGAACTTAGTTCTTCTTGACTCTGGGCTATTGCGCAACCAGTATTGGGCCTAGATTCAGTAAGTCCTTGCTTCAAGTCCAGTGTTACATGATGTCCTTCCTTCACTGAATTAGAAATGGAGGTAACAATATATAGGGTACTGAAAATGGCAAAAAACAAATAAAAACCACATTTTTTCCGACATTTTGTATTTTGTAAACATTTGGAATAATTAGTTACTGGTGGTTTTTGTTTGTTTTCTCACTTCCCCATGAAAGCTTAATAAGTATAAACCCTTGATCTTGTGTGTCCTTTGCCTCTCATTTCAGATTTTGAGCCAGAAACATGTCTTTCACTTTGTTGGAAACTTTCCATGATAGACTATATTGTGACAAACATATCCTATACATAATAAATGTTGTTGATGATGATACACTAATTATTTTTTCTTGAAAGATTTTGAGGGTGTTCCATGAAAATGTATATTTTCAGCAAAAGTGTTTTGCATGGGAATTTATTAATGATATCCAAATAAATAACCTTTTACTTTTAATTTTGAGAACAAAAGCCTCTAATTTACTCTAATATTTTGGAATAATTATAAGATGATTCTCACTGAAAATAGGATCTGTCTATCAATAATACTGTATAACAATGATGCCACCTAAGAAAAAAGCGGTGCAGATAGATGTTCCTTTAGTTTTATCATCTTGACTACTCACTATTTTTATTTCTCTGTTTTCATCAGAAGTTCTTTGTATGATTATACTTTCTATATTCAAAAGCAATATCCTTGGACGAGAAAAGCAAAGCCAAATTCTCTTTAAATTTCTTGACCCTTAACACTGACTAGCAAGTAATGGGCAGTGTGGTACTATGGATGGTTAAAATCACGGGATCTACATTTAAATCACCCATTCTTCTATGTACTACTTCTTTGACCCTATCTTCATGGACATTTCTTCTATACAATGAGGGATTGACCTTGGTGGTTTATAAGAGTGCTTTTACCTATATGCCTGTGAACTATAAATCCATAATATTTGTTGAATAGAAAAATCCAAGGCTATATAGATAGTTAATTTGCTGAGATTGAACTAGAAACCATCTCTCTGTGGCATCTATCCAGCACTCCTTAACTTATATAGCACTACTCCACTAATTCTTATCATTAAAAGTTCTTTTCTAAGGAGTTAAGATAATGTATCAGTATAAATATCTGTCAAAATGCAAATGGTATCTTGGAGTCTATGTACTGATTTACTTTTACCTAATTGTTCAGTCATTTCAGATGTGTTTCATCCTTTGTGGATTCATTTGGAGTTTTCCTTAGAAAATATACTGAAATGATTTGCTATTTCCTTCTTTAGCTCATTTTATAGAAAAGGAAAAGGAGGCAGAGTTAAGTGACTTGCCTAGGGTCACACAGCTGGTAATTTAAGGTCAGATTTGAACTCAGGAAGATGAGTCTTTCTGACTTCAGACCCAGCATTCTAATCATTGTACCATCCAATTTGGCTACTTTTAAATTATTGGCCCCTTATTAAAACTTGATTTTAATAGATAACCAGTTATCTAGTAAAGGTTTCAGGAAATAAGACAAAAGAAAGATTTTGATATGCATTGAGGCAGTTCTGAAGCATGGATGATTCTTCAGAAAATCTTGCCATAGGAGATTATGAACAACCAGGGAACACAAATATTTTGCTTCAAATCACATCTCAATGGAACTTCAAAAAAAATGAACTAATTTAATTTGACAAATTTTTCAAGAAATTAAAATATCACGGGTAATATTTATTCACTAAAAGAGAGGAGTATAACTTATAGCATAGAGCTTTTTGTGGCATATTGCCTCTATACTGACAGACATTTCTAGATTGCCAAGGAATTTTGGAAAATGTTAATAAATTTGGCTTGGGGAAATGTCAAAAACTTCATAAATCAAGGTTCACCTTGATAAAATTCTAAATTTGCTTGATCATGATTTAACTAGCTTATGACACTGGCTTTTTATAGAAGAAATTTAACTAATTATAAAGATTAAAATCACACCAATTTGAAGCTTTTTAGACGTTTTCAAGGTAGCTTTTGTGTGGGTCAGTGTATAGATGTTTGTGGGAAGACAATACCAATAGCTGGCTACCTAATGAAATTTTATTTAATTGGAAACAGTAACAATTTTTTTCTCAAATCATATATTTAAAAGATAGTTTGCTTCCCTTTGTGTGGATTTTTTAACACAATTCTATGTTGATCAATAGCAGAATGATTCTTTAAGTTGTGTTGATATTTCTTTCTTTCTCTCTCTCTCTTTTTTTTTAGGCAATCAGGTTTAAGTGACTTGCAGAGAATCACACAGTGAGGAAGTGTTGGGTTTCTGAGGATGGATTTGAACACAGGTCCTCTTGAATTCAAAGCTGGCACCCTAATCCACTGCAAAATCTAGCTGCCCCCTTTTTAATTCTTTTTTTAAAATATTCAATAGTATTTTACTTTTCAAATACACGTAAAGATAGTTTTCAACATTCATTTTCCAGATTTTTCTCCTTTTCTTCCAGCAATCTAATATAGGTTAAACATATGCAGTTCTTTTAACATATTTTCATATTTGTCATGTTATATAAGAAAAATCAGAGCAAAAGGGAAAAAATGAGAAGTTAAAAAACAACAAAAGATGAAAATACTATGCTTCTGTCCACATTCAGTTTCTATAGTTCTCTCTCTAGAAGTGAATGGAATTTTCTATCCCAAGTCTATTGGAATTGTCTTGAACCACAACATTACTGAAAAGAGCCAACCTTTGATCATTATAAAACCTTGTTGTTTCTATTGTGCTGATATTTCTTATGATGTGCCCCCTTCTATCTTTCTTTTCTTTCTTTCCTTTTTAAAAAAGAATCATAGAATCGTAGATTTAGACTTGGAAAGATTCTTAAAAGTTTCCAAGTCTAATTCACTATATGTATAAATGTATGAGGCACAGAGCCTCATAGTAAGCACTTGAGTTCCAATTTCAATTCAAATGTTTCTCACGTCAAGTCAGTACCTTTTCCCCTATGCCACAGGTCAATCACTAGAGAAAAATCATTTTTATAAATCTGCAATTTTTTCTCTCTTTTATTACATAGATTTGGAGACAGATCTGAAAAACTCAGATGTTGTTTGTTAAGGCAACACAATCTGATTGAGAAATTCAATCTAAAAGATTCAAAGAGCATCAGTATTGGATAGCACCTTAATATTATGATCATCTAATCAAATGTGCTCATTTTATATATAAAGATATACTAAAATGTCGGTGATGGGAACTATAGTCATGGAAAGTTACCAGACCATAAACTTTGCATTGAGCAATAGATGGCGACCAGGTGGCTAGAGAAGCGGAACGACCCCCACACTTCAGAAAACATAGCCATGTATTAACCACAGAGATGTCTCAGGGCTTAACAACCCTAGAGACTCAGATAAGAATTGTAACCACAGGATGCTCTTTCCCCTCCTCCTCCTGGAATGTCTGCTCCTTCCTGCAGTCCCCCCCCCCCATACCCTTTCTCGCAGGTAGCACATACCTTTACTCTCCCCTGCCCCCTTTTCCCTTCCCAACTTTGTCCTCATGTATTGCACCTAGCTCTATCCTATATAACTTGAGCTGTTTCCAACAATAAATGAGACCTTGACAAGATCTGCTTGGTCTCCCTCTTCTTTCTCGCCCTTTCTCTTTCAGGATGTGCTCTCCTCGATTCCCCACGAATAACTGAGTCCCACAGGATGGGACACTAAAATAAAGGAAGGGTAAATGATTTAAAGAAGTTTCTTTAAGAGGGATTAGTGTCCTTTTATTTTGTTTTTGTTTTTTAAGTGAAGGGAAGAGTAAAATTTTGATTGACTAAACATGGCATAAATGTTGCAACTGAAGTCACATAAGCCAGATACTTGTGCTGCCAAGATAGATATGAAACATTGTTTTATGTTTGGTTTTCAATAAAAAAACAAACAAAAACTAGGATGGTTTAGAATTTGCAGTACTGGAATTCTCTGACCATTTTCAACTACCTCTTCAAACTTTGGGGTGAAAAAGTTGTAAAAATTTTGTGAGAGAAATTGAAATCCTTTAAACTGCCATAAAGAATAACTTATGAGGTAAAGCGAGAAGATAAAATGCTTGTGAGAATTTGCAATCATCAATTATATCAATGACCATGTACCATTCAACTCTGAGTAGAATCTTTTCTACCACAAGGTCATATGACTTTACCTAAAGAGAAAATGTATTCTCTTGAAACAATCATGATTTTTTGGCAGTGACATTGTAAATTGGTTGCTATCCTTCATTCTAGAAGAGGATCAAAATGACATTTCTAAGTTAGAGTCGAGTTTCAGTGTATCCTGATTGTGGCTAGTCAGACTAATATGACAAAGAAAAAGTTGGGAAATACATTTGAAAAAGATAATCAGCATATCTCAGATCCTTATTTGTTAGGATTACTAAGTGAGAACTGAGGTTGTCTGGACAGTGACAAGGTGAGAATTCAGGTTTTCTGGACAATTACAAGGTGAGAACTCAGGTTGACTTGATAGAGGGGGCAAGCTCATTGGCTGGGGTGGTTCTTCCCAGAAGCCCTTGCATTATCCCACGCCCATTCTCTGGGAGAATAAAAGAGGACTCTTAGAGATAGAAGAAGACTCTCTGCATTACATCAGGCCTGACGGGGCTCTCTGCAGGAAGGGAAGTCACTTCTAAGGACAAGAGTTAACAGCAACTGCCTGGAGACAACGGTTCGTTACAGGAAGAAGAATCTGTCGGAGAGATTTTAGTAGACACAGCAGATCTCTTCCCAGAGAGCGATCCAGCAGCTTCTGGAGACGACAGCTCGTTACAATTGGCGCCCAACGTGGGGCAAGGACTTTTGCTTATCCTGACAAGAAGAGCTAGACCAGACCTTCGCAATTTGGCGCCCGAACAGGGACAGACACGGTCCTGATTCCAGTGGAAAAGCCTCCCATCCAGATCTCAATCTCTCTGACCCAGAACCGTGAGTAACGAGGAAACTTTGTTAAAGATTAAGTGAGCGTGCTAATAGATAAATAAGGAACTTAACTTGTTAAGGGCTAAACCAGGAATCTCTTATAGCTGAAATGGGGCAGATGTTAGCTATATTCAATCCCTGGACCTCAGCCGACTCATCCCCAGCCCCAGAAGAAACCTCAGCTCCACCCCCATTCAGGAGTGGTACTATAGAGAGTATAATCAACATAATTGAGGAGCAGAGTTTACTTGTAACCTGGGTACAGATTGCTAAACTCTTGGCTGCATTAAGACGCACATCCCCTTGGTTCTTAGAGGAAGAAAAGATAGATGTAGATAAATGGAAGCTAGTGGGATATGAAATGAAAGAATTTCAAGCAAAAAATGGGCCTCGTTCAATTTCTGCAGAAGTATTTTATATCTACAACATAGTTCAATTAGCCTTAAACTATCAAGCAAGTTGTAGGAGAAGGAAAAGTTCTAAAAATGAACAGAGGAGGAAGTGTGAGGAAAAAAGGAAAGATCAAGATCTTTCCCTAGAGCAAGAGGATTTAAATGAGGAATTATGGTATGATTCTCTTGAAGAAGCTTCAACCCTGCCTAGAGAACAGATTATTGATAGGCCCACATCAACCCCACCTTCAGAGATGGAGGAAGAAAGAGGGGAAGAGGCAGAAACACAAACAGAATTGCCTGTGAAGAAGCCTAAGCCTATGACAAGATTAGAAAAAGCATTGGTTAAAGCTAAGAGAGAAGGACAGGATATAAGTGATTTTATACATGCATATCCTGTGATTGAAAATACTGACTCTGTAGGTAAAAAAAGGAGAAGATATGCACCTTTAGATTTGAATAAAATTAAGGATTTGAAAAAAGGTTGTACCCTTTATGGGGCTACATCAGCTTATGTCAAAATGTTACTAGATGGTTTGTCTTATGAAGTCCTAACCCCGAATGATTGGAAATCCATAGCAAGGACATGTCTGGAACCTGGAGAAAATTTATTATGGCTTGCGGAATTTCATGAATTATGTAAAATTCAAGTCAGATGCAATTTGGAAATAGGAGTTAACACACAATTCACTTTTGAGCACTTAGCTGGTGAAGGTCAGTATGGAGAGAATTCGGAACAGATTAATTATACCATGACAATATATGAGCAAATTGCTAAGGCTGCAATAAAAGCTTGGGGTGTCCTCCCTGGACAGAAAGATCGCGGAGAGGCTTTCACTAAAATACAGCAAGGTCCCAATGAACCTTTTGCAGATTTTGTGGGACGTTTACAAACTGCTGTCAAAAGAACTATTGGAGAAAATTCAGCTACAGAAATAATGACCAGACATCTGGCTAAGGAAAATGCCAATGAGATTTGCAAAAGAATTATATGGGGATTAGACAAAGATGCTCCTTTAGAGGAGATCATAAGACGCTGTGCTACAGTGGGAACAAATGCTTTTTACACTCAGACAATGATGAATGTGGAAAGACAGGGTCCCTCCTGGCAAGGGACTTCTAGAGAAACTCGGCGATGTTTTCAATGTGGAAAAATTGGACATCTAAGAGCTCAGTGTAGGTATGGAGATACAGTGAGAAGACAGGGTGAGAGAAGACCTAAAACCCCATGTCCAAAATGCAACAGAGGACTCCATTGGGCATCAGAGTGTAGAATAATTCAGGGAAATGGGATGAGGGGCCCAGGTCCAGGGCCCCTGGCAAAAAAGACTTGGGGCATGATGGCAGCTGATGTTACACCCAAAGAACCTTTAGAAGGCCAGGACTCTGATTTAATCAATCAGCAGAGAAGCAATCACATGGCAGAAAGGGATTACCTGATAAGTCAGTAAAAAGGCAATCAGATTGCAAAAATGGATTACACTTGGGGAGAATACAGGCCTTTTAAACCAACAGGGCTGTGCCCAGTGCAAACAACTCCAATGTAATTGTCAGATGATGAGAAGAGATTTAGAAAGTGGTAAATAGAAGGAAATTAGATAGATTAACTGCCTGGGAGAGAGGGTTTGCTTGTATTTCTTCAGCAGGAGAAGGAATCAGATGGGTGCCAACAAGTCATATTCGCCTTGTCCATCAGAGAGAGACAGAAAAAGAGAAAGACCTCAAAATAAAGGAGAAGATCTAAGAAACATCTGACACTGAAAGAGCATGGATAATAAGAAGACTGTTAAAGAACTTTAAAACCAGCAGGAATCATTGGACTTCCTCACACAAGATGAGACTAATGGACAATGGACTTATGGACATTTATAAATTTTCAATTTATGATTATGTTACATACTTCTAGCATGTGTTATGTTACTATGTTACTATATGCTTATGTAATTTATGTAATTATCTGTAATACTTCCCATATTGATGGATTTATGTTTCAAGGTCATTTATGTAATTATCTGTAATACTTCCCATATTGATGGATTTATGTTTCAAGGTCATGACTGTCCTATGTTCTAAATCAAAAGAAAGGGGGAGATGTTAGGATTACTAAGTGAGAACTGAGGTTGTCTGGACAGTGACAAGGTGAGAATTCAGGTTTTCTGGACAATTACAAGGTGAGAACTCAGGTTGACTTGATAGAGGGGGCAAGCTCATTGGCTGGGGTGGTTCTTCCCAGAAGCCCTTGCATTATCCCACGCCCATTCTCTGGGAGAATAAAAGAGGACTCTTAGAGATAGAAGAAGACTCTCTGCATTACATCAGGCCTGACGGGGCTCTCTGCAGGAAGGGAAGTCACTTCTAAGGACAAGAGTTAACAGCAACTGCCTGGAGACAACGGTTCGTTACAGGAAGAAGAATCTGTCGGAGAGATTTTAGTAGACACAGCAGATCTCTTCCCAGAGAGCGATCCAGCAGCTTCTGGAGACAACAGCTCGTTACACTTATTTTTTATTTCCTTCTCTCCCTTCAACTCACAACATTCATTGCTGACTTTTAAAAAATTTGTTTAGTTCTCCATACACAGAATGTTGGAGGGGATGTGGGAAAACTGGGACACTAATACATTGTTGGTGGAGCTGTGAAAGAATCCGGCCATTCTGGAGAGCAATTTGGAACTATGCCCCAAAAGTTATCAAACTGTTCATACCGTTTGATCCAGCAGTGCTACTACTGGGCTTATATCCCAAAGAAATACTAAAGAGGAGAAAGGGACCTGTATGTGCCAAAATGTTTGTGGCAGCCCTTTTTGTAGTGGCTAGAAACTGGAAGATGAATGGATGTCCATCAGTTGGAGTATGGTTGGGTAAATTATGGTATATGAAGGTTATGGAATATTATTGCTCTGTAAGAAATGACCAGCAGGATGAGTTCACAAAGGTTTGGAGAGACTTACATGAACTGATGCTGAGTGAACTGAGCAGGACTAGAAGATCACTATACACTTCAACAACAATACTGTATGAGGACGTATTCTGATGGAAGTGGATATCTTCAACATAAAGAAGATACAACTCACTCCCAGTTGATGGGATGATGGACAGAAACAACTACACCCAGAGAGGGAACACTGGGAATTGAATGTAAACTGTTAGCACTACTGTCTATCTACCCAGGTTACTTATACCTTCAGAATCCAATACATAACGTGCAACAAGAAGATTGGATTTACACACATATATTGTATCTAGGTTATACTGTATATTGCCTGTCATCTAGGGGAGGGAGTAGACGGAGGGAGGGGAAAATCTGGAAAAATGAATACAAGGGATAATGTTACAAAAATTTACTCATGCATATATATTGTCAAAAAATTTATAATTATAAAATTAATAAAAAACCCAGTTCTCCATACATAATTAGACTTTTACCCCCCCCCCTTTTTTTTTTTTTTTGGCTTTTCCAATTTTTTTCTATTCTTTAAGGTCTTTCTCAAGGTCTTCTTTGAGAAACTCTTCCATGAAGAATATTCTACAAATTCTAATCCCCCAAATTTTTATTTATTCCAAATTTTGAGTGAAGACAACCTAGTTCTCACTTAAAGTGCATCAACAATCTATTAATAAAATCCCCATGAAAAAATGGTTGATTTTCTTTACAAATTTTTCCACTAAAGGCAAGTGTCTATCTGCTAAATTAGTTTTATATCATCCACACAGATGGAAAATAACACTTTTTATTGAATTTAGAGTAGTCACATTGATGTATTATTACTGTATCATTCTGTTTGGTATATCAAGAATAGTAAGACTGAAGAAGGTAATTTTAACAGTTCAGCTAAAAATTGTGAGCTTCCTTAATATATGGAAACATATATAAATATTTGCAGTGAGAATTGGTGAACCATTTCCCATTAACAGTTTTTTTTTTTTTTGTTTTTTGCTTATTAGATTTATTCCATTAAGGGCAAATAACTTAATGAGATGCTATTACATTCACATATTTTGTGTTCCATAATTTTCCCTTAAAATTGATTTTAAATAAAAAAATTGATTTTAATACTTATCCTGGATTGACAATGGAATAGTTTAATATGTCTAAAAAACAATCCCAAAACATTTAAAATGTTATACGTTCTGGTACTTCTTTTTCCAAGACTGTGACATACATCAATTCCTTGGGTACATACAATATTGACTATTATTTGCAATTGATTTATCTAGTTTGGAAGTAGACAGTATAACATTTTCAACCAGTCAGGAGAGAGAGAACCTTAGAAAAAAATTCCAAAGTGGGACAAATATGAAAGAAATGCACTGAGGATATTCTTAGCTATGGTCTTTTTCATGATGAAGGTAAGGTGGGTGAGAGAAGGATATATTTCCAAAACATTGAGGAAAGATCTGGTCAGAACCATTAACTAATGATGTTAGTGAAGTTCAAGAACCATGGAAAATTCAAGGACGGGGAAAGATATTGTCAATGAGGTGACTGATTATGATGAATGTTAGCTGGTGCTATTTAAAAAAGCCATTCCTTTCTTTCTTAGCATTTTTATTTTGGGGGTGAGGCAATTTGGGTTAAGTGGTTATCTAGGGTCATAATGGCTACCTGACAAGTGCCTGAGATTAGATTTGAATTCAGGTTCTCCTGTCTTCAGGGCTGGTGCTCTATCTACTTTGCCACTTAATTGCTCCAGAATTTTTTTAAAACAAAATTCTCTGTGATAAAGCCAACTCTTTATTCTGAACCACTTTCTTATAAAAACATTAAAATTTGAATTATTCTCATACAAAATTATTTTTATTAAAGTTTTTTATTTTCAAAACATGGATAATTTTCAACATTCACAATTGCAAAACCTTGTGTTCCAATTTTTTTTTCCTCCTTTCTCCCCACCCCCTCCCCAGATGGTAATTCAATATATATTAAACATGTGCAATTCTTCTATACATAGTTCCACAATTATCATGCTAAACAAGAAAAAACCTATAGGAAAAAAAAAGCCCCTTGAAAACTCCAAAAACAGGATCTCTAAGTTTCAGAAAACTGATGGTAAAGAAACAATACAATCCAACTCTGCTCCCAACTTCTGTAATAATAGAATGGCAGATTAAGAGTGCGAGAAAAAAGTAGAAATAATTTTAGGTTATCTTTCTAGTCCAAGATAATAAATTTGACATATGCTCAACAGACTGACAGAAAATATGGAGCAGGAGAGGATCCAGATCATGGATTTAATACATAAAGCTCCAAACTACATTAGTAGTTTGAAATAACAAACCAGATCTAAAGTCAAAGTATACTTTACCACCAATTATAGGTTTTGTCTAGAGGAGAAATGTTAAGACTTATATGAGTAAAGCTTCAAAGAAAAAAGTCAGTTTAGCCACAAGATCAATTTGGGTTTCTAGAATGAATGAAACAAGATTTTTTTTTAAGTTTAAAAAAATGATATTATAAACAAATGAATGTAATGAGTTAAAATTAACTCTAGGGAAATACTTGCAAAGAAGATTAATTGCTTAATTGCTTAATACAAAGTATAAAATTTTACCCAAGACACAGACATAAAAAAATAACAACTTCATAAGATAATGAGAAATATTAAAACAAAGTCAAACTATTGGGAAAAAAATAGAAGACAATGTAAGATCTCTCACATGACAACAATTGCTCCTGAATACAAAATAGGAGACATAATTAAAGAATCACTGGAGTTCTTGAAAGGCAACCCCACTTAAACAACAACAACAACAACAACAACAACAACAACAACAACAAAAAACCTGAATTATATTTGAAGAAATCATGATAAAAAATCTTTACAGGTCTCTTAGAACCAGGGAATATAGTGAAAATTGAAAGAAGTTTACCAGTCATCTTAAAGAATTCCCATAATGAAAACTCCTAGGAACATTTTAGTGACAATCCCCAAAACTCTGACTCAAAGAAAAGACCAATAGCAGGAGAAAAGAAATAAAACACTAAAAAAATCCAAGATGATAAAAATTTTATCAATTACCATTATAAAACATAGGAATCATGGAACACAATATTCCAGAAGCAAAATAGGTTTACAACCAAAAATAACTCACTCAGCAAAACAGTGCTCATTTGTAAGTATCTTATTTAATATAGGGTTTTCAATCTTTCTTCATGAAAAGTATGAATCTAAGGATGAGTTTTCAATTAGAAACACAATAGTAAAATGAATACATGCAACCAGTCAGGACAGGCTTTATAAAAGTGAAGATGTTGCATTTTAATAGCAATAGAGGAAAAGGTTTGAGAAAAGAAGCCTCTATAAACTGTGATTAGGGGTCATATTGATGATAACAATTTTAACACAATGAGGATATTGAAACAATTTTTCTTATCTTTTGATGAAATTAAAAGAAGAATGGAAAGAGCAGAAGAAAGATACACAAAGGAAGAAATGAAAACAGCTGAAAGAGATATGTTATTTCACATAATAATATGGCACTAATAGAAATGTATCCAGTTAAGGAAGGGCAGGTGGTGAGACTTTGTTTTCATCTAACTTGATCAAAGGAAGATAAAACACACACACATACACACACACACACACACACACACACACACAGACACTAACCTACACACACACATACACGCAAAGAGATTATGAAACAGAAATACTCAACACAACCAGAAAACTAAAGGAAAGATGGCAAGATGAATATTTAGGGAAGGTATGTCTAGAGAAAGATTATCCATAATCTTGTGTTCTAATAGACACTAGGATAATAGAGAGGGAAGGAAAAAAAAAAGTCACATAACCTATTAGCTTCTTTCAAATAGGTAATCATTTACTAGATACTCGCTTAAGTTTGCCTCCATTTATGCTATCTTCCAAAAACCTGAGTTTAAAGTAATTTTAAAGACACTATCGTCATTATTTTAAGGAAATGAGTAAAAACTATGACCTAGAGACTCAAACTATAATATATAAAATCAGCAATTAAGATTTTTTTGAGGAAAAAGACCAATGTGAATTTGTGGCAGAAATGAATTTAGTAATATATTTTCATTTGCATTTATGTAAATATTTTGTCAAAGGTAGACAATTATGTTTTGAATATATAGAAAATATGTAGTTTTAAAAATATACCCTAAGTGGGAAGTGTTAACCATATTTTGGGTATTAATATTCTAATAAATGTGTATGTATGTGTGCATGCATATATATATCTACTGCAGATATTAAAGCTAAGAATACTAAGTTCACAGAAATCACACCTAAAAAATATAAAGGAAGCAAAATAGGTGTATATAATGTATATGTGTATATAATGAAAAAGAATGAAAAAAGGGCCAACTGGAGCTACAGTTGGTACAATAAACTGTAAAGTATCAGGACACAATAATAAATTTGTTGAATTTGGAGTAACCTCGTATTACTCTTTTAAATTTTTATTAATATTTTTATTTCTTTAGATAAATTATGCAAACTACGTGAGACCATTTTGATTAAGCTTTTTTGGTTCCTAGTGGATAGTTCAAGAAAAAAGCCAAGGAATAAAAAGAAGAGATGACACTTATTGGACTCCAAGACAAACACAAAGAAATGGAAATTGGAAACCAACCCCTTCTTATATTCATTTACTAATCCAAGAGCATTTGTATAATGCAAATAGTCTGCATTATACACTGCTTTTGACTGGAATTTCATAACTAATGGAATAACATAACCAGAATAATATTTTATTTTTCTAATTACATGTAAAAATAGTTTTTGACATTCTTTTTGTGAGATTCTGAATTCTAAATTTTTTCTCCCTCTCTCCCTTATTTCCTCCTTCCCCACGACAGCAAGAAATCTAATCTAGGTTATACATGTACAATAATTTAAAATATATTTCCGATATTAGTTATATTGTAAAAGAAAAAAAATCAGAAGAAAAGGAAAAAAACTACGAGAAAGAAAAAGCAAAGAAAAAAGGTGAAAATAGTATGCTTTTATGTGAATTCAGTCTCCATAATTCTAATAATTATTTTTTTTAAACATCATGATCCACATAATAAAGACTGGAATAATGTGGTGAAACTTTTTTTCCTTTTGGGATATTAAGTATGAAATTATGCATATGTCATCAACTAAATCTAACAAAGATTTTGGAAGCAACTATCCAGGACTTAGAATAGTTGAGAATTTTTCTTTATTTCCTTCCAACATATCACATATCTTTTCCCTGTGAATTTCCAATCCCTCAGCTCCCAAAACAGCTTTTGTGAGTCTCATCTATATAAACCAAGTATTCCAGAATTGTTCTATTGCTAAATTACTAGGGGAAATGTTGATTAAGATCCTATGATGGAACAAAAGGGGAGACTGAAGACACAATCAATGCTACTGTTTTGGGATCCTATGATTAAGCTGAGGAGAGTAAACAAACAGTGCATTGTATGGAAAATTGCATGCTCACCTATATTGATGCTCAGTTCTCCCATTTATAAATTGAGGAATTCTCTAAGTTTTTTTAAATCTCTAAATCTATGATCTTATATATTTGTGTGAAAGAACATCAAGGAGCAATATCAGTATGGAAGACATGGAGGTAGGGAAATAGCAGAAGCAAAGTCACAGAAGAGAGAAGAAGCAAGATTATTACTTGCTACTACATAGAGAAAAATGCACTGAAGCCTAGGGAACCTAAGAAAAGCAAAAACAAAACAAAAATACTAGTTTCTGCCCTCAAGGAGTTTAAATAATCATGCTTATTATACTTTGTTCTACTGTTTTGGGTATGACCTTGTGTACTTTCTTCCCCTAGTTCTCTATCATTGTATACTCTCCATCTGTGACACTGGTAACAAAATTCATTTAAATATACAGTGTAATGAGAAATCAGGTTTTAGTTGTAAGTGCTCCACTTTTGAGTATTACTTTAAGAAGAGAATAAAATAATGAAAAAAAACAACTATGTCTTGCAAATAGCATAGCTCATTTTGCCAATTTCTTAATTCAAAATGAAGGATCTAAATTTAAACATTTTGCATTGTCAATCAATGGAGTCCTGAATTAGTAGACACTCCTTTTATGTTGAAAAAAGGAAGGAAAAGAGCAATTAAGTCCCTATGAAATCTCAGGTATGGTGCAAAAAGCTTTATAGGCATCATCTCATTTGATCCTCACAAGAATACAAAAAAGTAAATGCTATTATCAATCCCCAATTTACAATTGATGAAACTGGGACTGATAGAGGTTAAATTCAGCATCACACAGTAGCATCCAAGGTCACAATTGAACTTATTTCACTGACTTTTGATAGCTGAGTGAATAGATTGATAGCAGTGGATAGATTGAGGATCCTGAAATCAGGAGGACTGATCTGAGTTCAAATCCGACTTCAGATACTAACTATCACTATGAGCAAGTCACTTAACCCTGTTTGCCTCAGTATTCTCATTTGTAAAATGACCTGGAGAAGGAAATGGCAAAATACTACAGATTATTTTTAGAAGAAAATGCCAAATGAGGTCCCAAAGAGTCAGACAAAACTGAAAATGCTTGAACAACAAAAGTTTCTGTTCACAGGTGTAGTCTACGTATTGTGAGGTCTAGCTGCTGATACAAACAGCTCTTACTACAAATACAATATTGCAATTCTAAGATTTTTTTTTTTATTCTTATGTTTAGGTGTCTTTTTTTGTTTACAATTTCCTTATTACTTGGTCAACTATTATGTTAATTTAACATGTGTTAACAAAAAATTCAGCCTGGCCTTAATTTTCTGAAAAGAATTTCACTAAATGCATAAACATCAAAGCAATATTTATTCATAGACTGTAAGAGTCTATTTTGAAATCTTTCAAGTTTAGGAAAACATAGCTATGGTCACAGCTACTAAAGGGATCATACAATTTTTATGTCTCTGGCATAACAAATTTAAAATTATATACCTGGAAAGAGACCTAAAGATGTTTGGTTTCTCAATTTCTTCAACTGAAATGTGAAGGACTGAGTGGATAATCTTTGAGGTCTCTCCTAAATCTCCAATTCTAAAGCCAACAATCTTATTTTAGAAATTAAAGTCTTTAAGGCCAAAAGGAGTTAAGTAATTTATCCTTTATAATGTGGCCCCTAATTGGATAAATGATAATCAGAATCCAGAGGACTTGAGTGTTTCAGGGGAAGAAAATAGGAGGTCTAATTTTTCAGTAAAATAGTTTGAAGAAATTCGTGGTCCAGAAATTGTTTGCTATCTGTTCAGTATATGATTTTAAGTAGTTAAAAATGATTACAAGTAAAAAACAAAAAAAAAAAAAACAAAAAAAAAAAACTAATTTCTATTAAGTAATAACTTTCAAAAAAGAAATATTTAAAATTTACACATTTATATTCTCATAACATTGTGTTGTAGATACTGAAGGCATTGTCATACCCATTTTGCAGATGCGTAAACTGTGCTCAGAGTGATAAAATGATTTATCAAAGTTTGCATAATTAGTATGCATCAGAGGCATGATTTTACCTGAGAAGCTTTTTAATTCTCAGTCAAGAATATTATTCATTTGAGTATGATGCTTTTATTTTCATATTATATTTACATATTATTGCTTTTAGTACTAAGTAAAGTAATTTTAATGTAGTTTTTTTAAAAAAGTAACAAAGGGCTATATGTCCTAAAAGTACAAAAAAAATAATAAAATGAGTTATATCATCCATGGACTATCATGATGGAGATTAAAGTTATGTACTAGATAATTGCAGGACATTTTTTAAATCAAACAATTACCATAAAAGGAATAAGCACAGGATCTTTCTAAAATAATATCTCACATCTCCACAGCTAATCAACATTTCTCTATACTCCATTGGAAACTTCACCATCTTTTTTGGCTTGAACTTTGACCTAGAAATGAGTTTATCATCACTGTAAATCTTTAGTAAAGTTTCTGCTTAGACAAGTGGTGAGCTGGGAAACCTCTTAAACTCTTCCAACTTTCAGAGTTTATGATTCCATGCCTTTATTTAAATGGTTTCCATACTGACATTTTAGTTAGCACTAGCTTTCCTCTTAAACCTCAGGCCAATTTCTCCAATTCTTGGTGGGATTTTAAAGTATTCTTACTTGATCAGCATTCCATCATAATTTCAGACTTAATGTGTATTTTTTTTTCTTTTTCAATAAGTCACAATGGCTCTTTATACTCCATGGAATTAAAACCAAATGCCTTGGCCATACTATGCAGCTCCAACCTTATCTCTGAATATTTCCCAGTTCATCTGCTCAAGTCTGGTTTCACTATGTTCCTTTCTATTTTCCATACTCATTTTTGGGTTTTTGCCTTTTCTCAAACTACTCTCCTCCCCATATTGGAATTCCCTCCTTTCCATTCTTCTTCTTTCTATATACATCTTAGAACACCTACCTCTTCCTCTGAGCATCATTTCCCTACTCATATCTTTTTCTTTATTTTTGTACCACAGAATTAGCACGTAATTTTATGATGTCTTATTTTCTAAATGTTATTCATGTAATTTTTCAGCAATTATAATATAAACTCTTTAGGCTAGGAAAATATATGTATTGGAATGAAGAGACAGAAAGGCACTGAGACAGAGTTAGGAACAATAGAGAGCTACAAATTCCTTAAGATATGAACTATTATAATATATGTATATGTATGTCTACATATACATGTAACAATATATCTATTTTATATGCATATATGTGTGTATATTTGTGTGTATATATGTCTTATATATCATGTCTATCATACTGGTATGATCCTTGACAACTTGAAAACTAATTGTTCTAACCAATTTTTTAAACATATCACTCACAGTTGCTGTTGGTGAGAGTCATTTCAGTAAAGTTCATTTCTGTGACCCCATTTGGGATTTTTTTTTTGGCAAAGACACTGGAGTGGTGTGAAATTTTCTTTTCCATTTTAGTTTACATATAAGAAAATTGAGGCAAACAGGACTGGGTGACTTGTCTAGTATACTAAGTGTCTAAAACCAGATTTGAACTTAATGAAGATGTCTTCCTGATTTCAGGTCTAGCATTTTCCACTATGTCATCTAGCTGTCCATGTCACATAAGTCACAGAGAAGGTACCAATGCTCTTTAGTTGAGAGAATTTCCTCAAATAGGATTTCCCTATACTAATTACCACGTATATAGTCACAATACTCACATTTGCATGCATAGAGACAGATATGTTTTCATTGCAAAACTTATTCTAGTACAAATCTCATAGTTGATGTTCAGAAAACAAATTGAGTGACTACCAATTCTATCTATGGCCAGGCCAAATAGTATAGAAGCAAGAGTTATCTGCCCCACTTGGGGCCCCCCAAATCCTTTTTTTATTATTCATAAAAATTTATTTTTTTTCCGTTGTCAAACCTTTTGTTCCAAAATTTCCCTTCCTTCCCCCCACCTCCTCTTCTAGCTGGCAGGTATGTTAAATATGTTAAATACATGCTAAATCCAATATATGTATATATTTTTATATAATTATCTTGCTGCACAAGAAAAATCAGATTAATAAGGAAGTAAAAGAAAAACTGAGAAAGAAAACAAAATGCAAGCAAATAACAGAGAGAGTTGGAATGCTATGTTGTGTTCCACACTGTTCCCATGGTTCTCTCTCTGGGTGTAGATGACTCTCTTCATCATTGAACAAGTGAAACTGGTTTGAATCATCTCATTGTTGAAAGACAATCCATTCTAATGATTGTCATACAGTCTTCTTGTTGCCATGTATAATGATCTCCTAGTTATGCTCACTTCACTTAGCATCAGTTCATTTAGGTCTCTCCAAGCCTCTCTGAAATCATCCTGCTGGTAGTTTCTTACAGAACAATAATATTTCAAAACATTCATATACCATAATTTATTCAGCCATTCTCCAACTGATGGGCATCCACTCAGTTTCCAGTTTCTTTCCACTATAAAGAAGGCTTTTACAAACATTTTTGGACATGTGGGTCCTTTTCACTCCTTTAAGATCTCTTTGGATATAATCTCAGTAGGAATACTGCTGGATCAATGGGTATGCACAGTTTGATAACTTTTTGAACATAGTTCCAAACTGCTCTCCAGATTGCTTAGATCCATTCACAATTCCACCAACAATGGATCAGTATCCCAGTTTTCCCACATCCCCTCCAACATTTGTTGTTATCTTTTCCTGTCATCTTAGCCAATCTGATAGTGGTATCTCAGAGTTGTTTTAATTTGCATTTCCCTGATCAATAGTGATTTGGAGCTCCTTTTCATGTGACTACATGTGATTACAAATAATTTCAATTTCTTCATCTGAAAATTGTCTGTTTATATCCTTTAACCATTTATCAATTAGAGAATGGCTTGAACTATTATAAATTTGAGTCAATTCTCTATATATTTTAGAAATGAGGCTTTTCCGGATCCTTTGGATATAAAAATGTTTTCCCAGTTTGTTGCATCCCTTCTAACCTTGTCTGCATTAGTTTTGTTTGTACAAAAACTTTTCAACTTAATATAATCAAAACTATCTATTTTGTGATCAATAATAATCTCTAGTTCTTCTCTGGTCACAAATTCCTCTCTTCCACAAAACTGAGAGGGAAACTATCCTATATTCTTCTAATTTGTTTATAATATCATTCTTTACATCTAGATCATGAACCAATTTCAACCTTATCTTGGTATATGGTATTATGTGTGGATCTATGCCTACTTTCTTCCATATTAGTTTCCAATTTTCCCAGCAGTTTTTGTCAAATAGTAAATTCTTTTCCTAAAAGCTGGGGCTTTTGGGTTTGTCAAATACTAGATTACTATATTCATTGACTATTTTGTTCTATGAACCTATTCTATTCCACTGATCAACTTCTCTATTTCTTAGCCAAATGTTTTTGATGACCGCTGATTTATAATACACTTTTGGATCTGGTACAGCTAGGCCACCTTCATTTGCTTTTCTTTTCATTAATTCTTTTGAAATTCTTGACTTTTTGTTCTTGCAGATGAATTTTGCTGTTATTTTTTCTAGTTCAGTAAGATAATTTCTTGGGAATTTGATTGGTATAGCTTAAATAAATAGATTAATTTAGAGAGTATTGTCATCTTTATTATATTCACTTGACCTATCCAAGAGCACTTAATATTTTTCTAATTGTTTCTATCTGACTTTATTTGTGTGGAAAGTGTTTTGTAGTTTTGCTCATATAGTTCCTGACTCTTCCTTGGCAGATAGATTGCCAAATATTCTATACTATCAGTAGTTATTTTAAATGGAATTCCTCTTTGTATCTCTTACTATTGGGTATTGTTAGTGATATATAAGAATACTGATGATTTATATGGATTTATTTTGTATCCTGCAATTTTGCTAAGGGTGTGGATTATTTCTAATAGTTTTTTAGTTGATTCTCTAGGGTTCTCTAAGTATGCCATCATATCATCTGAAAAGAGTGATAATTTTGTTTCCACATTACCTATTCTGATTCCTTTAATCTCTTTTTCTTCTCTTATTGCCAAATCTAGCATTTCTAATACAATATTCAATAGTAATGGTGGTAGTGGGCAACTTTGTTTCACCTCTGATCTTATTGGGAATGGTTCTAGTTTATATCCTTTACATATGATCCTTGCTGATGGTTTTAAATAGATGCTACTTACTGTTTCAAAGAAAAGACCATTTATCATATACTCTCCAGTGTTTTTATTAAGAATCAAATGCCTTTTCTTTATCTTTTGAGATAATTATATGATTTTTGTTAATTTGGTTATTGATATAGTCAATTATGCTAATAGTTTTCCTAATATTGAACCAGCCCTGCATTCCTGGTATAAATCCTACTTGGTCATGTTATATTAATCTGTAATATTTTTGCTAATATTGTATTTAAGATTTTTGCACCAATATTCATTAGAAAGATTGATCTATAATTTTCTTTCTCTGTTTTTGTCACACCTGGTTTAGGTATCAGTACCATATCTGTATCATAAAAGGAGTTTGGTAGGAGTCATTCATTCCCTATTTTTTTCAAATAATTTATATAGTATTGGAGTTAATTGTTCTTTAAATATTTGATAGAATTCACATATAAATCCATTTGTTTCTGGGAATTTTTTCTTAAGGAGTTGATTAAGGGCTTGTTCTATATCTTTTTTCTAAAATGGGACTATTTAAGTAATTTATTTCCTTTCTGTTAATCTGGGCAATCTATATTTTTAAGGGTATCCCTCCATTTCACTTAGATTGTCAAATCTTTTGGCATAAAGTTGGGCAAAGTAACTCCTAATAATTACTCTAATTTCCTCCTCATTGGTGGATAGTTCTTCCATTTCATATTTGAAACAAACAATTTTATTTTCCTCTTTCCTTTTTCTAATCATATTAATTAAAATTTTATCTTTTTTGTTGTTTTTTTCATAATACCAATACTAAGTTTTATTTATTAATTCAATGTTTTTTTTTTTTTTTTTTTTTGCTTGTTTGTTTCAATTTTATTGATCTATCCTTTTATTTTTAGAATTTCAAGTTTGGTATTTGGGGTTTTTAAATTTGTTCTTTTTCTTGCTTTTTTAGTTGCAAACCCAATTCATTGATCTTCTCTTTCTCTATTTTATGCAATTAAGCATTTAGATACTAAAATTTCCCTTAAGAATTCCTTCGGCTGCATCCCACAAATTTTGGAATGTTGTCTCATTATTGTCATTCTGTTGGATGAAATTATTAATTGTTTCTATGATTTACTGTTTCACCCATTCATTCTTTAGGATGAGATTATTTAGTTTCCAACGACTTTTTGGTCTATTTTCTCTTTACTAGTTTTTCCTCATTTATTTTTCTAGCTATCTTTTAAGATCCTTTTAAAATTTCTTCTAGGAGAGCCTTGTGTGATGGGGACCAGGTAATATCACCTGTAGGGGCTTCCTCTGAGATAATCTGTCTTTAGTCTTCTCAGGGTTTTTCTCTTTCTATCATCAGTGTTCTCTTTACTTTTTTTACTCATTTTTTTAAATTAAGGTCTGCTTTTAGGGCAGAGGAGGTATTCCAAGCTTCCTCTATAAGCAGTGGCTTCCTCTATAACACGGCCATGGCTGTGCTGGGTCAGTGCTGACTCACTACCAGAGCTGGGTGGGTGTGGCCAGGTCCTGAGAAATTCTGGAGTTTCAGGATTTACTATTGACCTTTTGTGTTTGTGTTGCACGTTTTATAACTTCTCTGCTGATCTACTGGCTTGCAGCCAGGGCAAAGTAGTCAACACTGCTGCTTTAGATTCCTCCCCATAGATTTTCCTCCCCATCCAATCCACACTGCCCTGTGATTCTGCATTGTCTGTACTGGTGTTTTCTCAGCTGCTTGTGTTTCACTAACTCCCTCCTATTTCTGATTAAAACACCTTTTCTCATGATTTTCAAATTTATCTTCTGTTAGTAATTTGTTGCACTCCCACAATTTGTGTGTTCTGCCAGTCCAGAGCTCATTCAGAGGCTGAATTTGCTAATTAGTCTGGGGGTTGTAGGAGAAGGTCAAAGAAAGTATGCCTTCTCCACCATCTTAGCTCTGCCCCAGAAGTCTCCCACCCCAAATCCTTAATCTGGCTATATTCTCTAATAATTTCTTAATTCAAACAGAAAAAATGATCAATGATTTCTCTTTTTAATGACCCAATAACTCAATATATTTATATTCATAGCCATCTAAGGAATATTCTCTGTACAGAAAAATAAATGTTATATTTTTCTTTAATCAATAAAGAGGCATCTATAAAGTGCTAACCATGTGTTCAAGCTCTGTCCTAAACCCTGGGCATACAAAGAAAAACAAAAATAAACAAACAACAGAATTTGGATTTAAATGTTGCCTCTACCTTTTATTAAACATGTATTAGCTTGGTAAAATTTTGTCACTTCTATTGCTTTCAGTTTCCTTATATGCAAAATGAGGGTCCTGAACTAGTTGATCTCAGGCTTGTTGACTTAGACTTCTTATGAACCCAGCAATGTATATTGAACTTATTCTCTCAGAACCACGTGAAAAAGGTGAAAATTGACATATTAATGAAGAGATAGAATTGGTAGTACTTTTATTTCTTCAATTTAATTTCACTGCTTTTCTAATGAAAAGCCAGAAAAAAGTACCATGCTAATTACCTAATCACTGAAGTGAAAACAATAAATATGAACAATACAATTGAAATCTACAGAATTGCCTTATCATGAATTCTGCCCTACAGTGGTATAGTGAAGTCCCACTGTTTTACCCCTAGCAAGGTAATTATCAGAATAAATCTACCACCCCATCTAATCATATAACAGATAAAAAATTCAATCAGGAACAATTTTTGATTTATTTGTTACATGCCTGTAATATATAGACTGGACATTTCAAGTACATAATGTGGTACAATAAATGTACACTAAAAAATGAACTCTCTTTGGTCAGAGGGCCTGGATTCCAGTTGTGACTCTGATACTGATTAATTGTATGACTTTGGCTAAATCATTTGCTCTGTCCAGGGCTGTTTCTTTATTGGTAAAATTAGGGATTTGGATTAAATTCCCTTTGAAGTTTCTTCACCTCTAAGTATAAGATGCTGGTATGTAGAGTGCCAGAGTGTAGAGAATGAGAGCATTTGATGGTGTTTCCTTTTCCTATTACTCAAATAGAACAAAGAAAAAGGATACCCCCCCACATACACCTATATGTAGAAAGTGAATAAGAGAGTGAGGGAAAGGGAGAGTGAGGCAGAAAGAGGGAGTGATAAAAAGAGGGAGAAAGAGAGGGGGGAGAGAGAGAGAGAGGTTCAAAGGCAGAGGGGAAAGGAGGGGAAGAAGAAAGGGAGTAGAAAGGGGAGAAATCAGAAAAGAGGGGGACAAAGAGAGGAGAGAGAGATAGAGAGACCAAAAGAAACAAACAGAGAGACAGACACAGAGACAGAGATAGAGAGACACATAGAGAGATATACAGAGAAAGAGACAGAGTCATGTTTAGTATAAGGCTTGTCAGATCTCTTCATGTAGTGGAGTAAGGATCAATAGGTTGTCTAATAGGGGCTGAAAGCAATATCCCTTCCTTTGACATCATTCATAGTCCTTTGGTCTCTAATTCCCCTACATAGTTTCTTACATTTGTTTATCTGAAGACTTTCCCACTTGGAAGAGAATATGCTGGCCAATACACACAAATATTGTGTTATTCTTGGCAGCTATACGTATGACACTTGTGCGCTTTATGCGGCACTTTGCGTGTACCTTATATATCTGTTATATCACTGACTAGATGCATTGCTAATGGATCCAGCAAAGACAGAACTATTACCTATGTTAGCTAGCTATTAAGGACCAAGACTTACAAAGTTTTTGCATTGCCATAAGGAGAAGAAAATCTCAGGGCAACTGCAGCATAACTTTCCCATATTTCCAAAATAGAATAGCAAAAATCACTCTCAATAGCAAACATTGAAGAAATAGATATTTGTGAGTTTCCAGGAACAGATTTTCAACTGAAGAACTGATTACCTGATAAAGAATATACTATGTTATTAGAAATAAAATTGCAATTTTTCAATTTACTCTAATCTAAAATTCATATTGACTGGGTATATCACAATTTTACTTTGGGTTAATTACTTACTCTCTAAGTGCTGTAGTGTAATAAAGAACAAGTTGCAGAGACTGTGACAACCTGTCCTGGGAGAAAGAGTTTCCTCATAGAGAGATCCTATATCAATGAAATCACAGGCATATTCATAGTCCCAGTCCTTAACCCTATTCTTAAGAACTCCCAGTCCTTAACCCTATTCTTAAGATGTAACACCACTGAAGAAACTTGTATTACATATATTTCAACATAGATGAATAGATTGGACTGCCATTCAGTCTTAAAATGTTCTAAGGTGTGTTTGTGTAGTGTGAATCAGAAGCCCAAATGTTATTGACCTCTGAAATAAATTGAGTCTACAAACCTGAAGTGATAATGCCAACAAGATATAGATAATCTATGAAAGTTTACAGAACAATGAGCTGGCATATCTTCTATTGCCAAATATTAAATGAGACAAAGAATGATGGACAAATATTCAAATCCAGTGTTGCCCAAAATCTGGTCAATGTTTCTCTTGCCTTACTTTCATTTCTGCCCCCTCAGAAAACAAGATTAGAGGAAAAAGAACACATTTAAAAGAAAGATCCTAGAATATCTCTTTCTCATACTCCCATCTACTACTCAACTTAATTCAAGTCAAAAAGGCCGGATGAAGTATTGCTTGCTGTTCAAATTATATCACATACTTAGAGGCATATTCATTCTAGTTAGGATCAAAGTTTGTGAGACAATGACCCTTACACAAATTAAAATCAGAGACTCTCAAGGTAAAAAGAAAAAAAAAAGATTTATTATGGTCTTGGAAGAAAAGGCAACTCCCAACAGACAAAATGTTAGTAGAAGAATGCCAAGTGCAAACTGCAAAACCCAAGCAAGATTATATAGACCCCAACTAGAGTACCCTACCTCTGCCTTTTCCATTGGTTGGGGAGTTCTGATTTACCTAGAGCCCAGAAATAAAGAATACTAGTCTCTATTGTGTTAGATACTTAAATGCTAATAAAACTTTGTGTGGGGAAACAGGAGGAAAATGTTTGTTTATCTAAAATAATTGAACATCTGCAATTTTTAGCCATAGATTAACTTGTTATTGTAAAGACTCAAGTCACAATTAAGGTCAAGGCCATAATCTTAAAAGAGATATTTACTCAGTTTATCCCACTCAAAAGGCTGATCTTTACTAAATCTTTCTTCAAGTGTGAGACATTAATTATTTTCTTCTCTAAGCTCTGATGGCCAAATATGGGATTTACTTTTCTGAGGGAAGAGTAAGTTTTTAATGGAAAATCTCCTGCCCCATTGAGAAAGATAAAGCCCTCTTAAATATATATATATATATATATGCCTCACTGAATTTGACAGTTTTAAATAAAATGGGTTCTGATAAATGAATAAATAAACCCACCTCATACTCCTCAAAGCTCTCTTTCATATGGAAATATCTGGAATACTTTCATATTGCTCTTTCAACAGTACAATGAGGGAGGAGTAAAATTATTCTTCAGTCCCATCTCTAATTGAAAAGAGCAAGAAGGTAACTTGGTGACAGCCTGCAGTAATAATATTAAGAAAAATCGCTGAGAAGACAGCATCATAATAAAGTAGTTACAAATTGCCTATCCGTGGAGTTTGGATATGAATCTGAAAAGATAGAGAGGATAGCTTTTTTAGAACAGAAGAAACTTAGGCAGATTCAAAATTTTAAAAAAATAATAATAATTTTAAATTTTGAAAAATTGGAAGAAAAATTGGACTTCTAGGGTTGGAGCCAAGATGGCAGAATAAATCCAGGAAACTGAGCTTTCCCAGTTTCCCTGGAACATTACAAGAAACCAAGCCTCTCAATAGAGTCTATTAGAATAAAATTATTCCCTAGCTCAAGATACACTATAAAAACTTCAAGAAAAGTCAGTCACACTGGGGAGAAAAGGGTATCCAGGCCATTTAAAAAAAACTCTGGGAAAGATGGTGAGCCACAACAAATCAGCAACTAAGACCTTCAGTCATTATAAGACTATAAGACATTCACAATTGATAAATAATCAAAGGATATAAACAATTTTCAGATGATGAAATTAAAGCCACCATAGTCATTTGAAAAACATGTTCTAAGTCCAATATTTTGCAAACAATTTGGGAAAATTGGTAAAGAAATACTGACAAATTTCTTCTATGACACAAATATGGTACTGATACCTAAACCAGGAAGAGCCAAAACAGAAAAAAAGAAAGAAAATAATGAAATAATGAAATAAAATATCAGCAAAGAAATTATAGCAACATTAGCAAAATAATACACTATGACTAAGAGGGACTTATTCCAGGAATGCAGGGCTGGTTCAAGATCAGGAAAACTATTACCATAATTGACCATATCTATAACAAAACCAACAGAAATCAAATAATAATCAATAGATGTATAAAAATATTTTGATAAAATACAGCACCCATTCCTTTTAAAAACACTAGAGGACATAAGGATAAAGGAAGATTTCCTTAAAATAATAAGCAGTATCTATCTAAAACTTACAGAAAGCATTATTTGTAATCGAGAGAAATTGAAAGCATTCCCAATAAGATCAGAGGTTAAACAAGGATATCCATTATCACCACTACTATTCAATATTGTATTATAAATGTATTAGAAATTAGAAATATTCTTAGCAATAAGAAAAGAAAATTAAATTAATTAGGATAGGCAATGAGGAAAAAATATCTCTTCAGATAATATGATGATATACTTAGATTATCCTAAAAAGTAATAGAAAAACCTACTGGAAACAATTCACTCCTTTAACAAAATTGCAGGATATAAAATAAACCCACACAAATCATCAACATTTCTATATATTACTGACAAAGCTCATCAGCAAGAGATAGAAAGATAAATTGCATTTAAAATTACTATAGAAAATAAAATCCTTGAGGGCCTACTTGCCAAGATAAACCCAAGAACTATATGAACACAATTACAAAACCTTTCTCACACAAACAAAATCAGATCTTAACATTTGGAAAAACATCAATTGTTCATGCCTAGGATGAGTTATCATAATAAAAATGACAATTCTTTCTACACTGGTTTATTTGTTCACTGCCATACCAATCAAATTGCCAAAATATTATTTTATAGAAGTAGAAAAAAATAATAGCAAAATTCATCTGGAAGAACAAAAAATCAAGAATACCAAGGGAATTAATGAAAAAAAAAATACAAAAAATGGTAGATTTAGGTACCAAACCTAAAAATCTATTATAAAGCAGGAGTTATCAAAACCATTTGGTACTGGCTAAGAAATAGAGTGGTGATTACTGGAATAGATTAGAAACATATAACAAAATAATCAAGGCCTATAGCAATTTAGTATTTGATAAACAACCAAACTCCAGCTTCTGGAATAAGAACTCACTATGTGACAAAAATCCCTGAGGAAACTGTCAAATAATATGTTAGGAACTTGGCAGAGACCTACATCTTGTAATGCTGAAGAAACTGAGGCAAAATAAAGATTAGAGAGTTTTTAATATTTTATTGGAGACTCCAGGCTGAGAAATTGGATTAGGTGCAAAACAGAATCCATGTTGACCCCAGCCAGCTGGATTGGACTCTTGTCTCAAAGCATCCAGCAGGGAGCTAGGGATTCCAGGGATTCTTATAGGGCATCAGCAATCAGGGAAACAGCAAAGGCAAGATGGAAATAGAGCATTGGTGAGTGGGAACTTTCAGGGATAGATCATAAATTCAGTTCCAAAGTTTGGGGGTAAGGATAATAAATTCATATAACTTGGGAGGACCAGGACCAGAAGCCAGGATTTCTGAGATAAGAGATATGCCTACATATCTTGAAATAAACTATCTGCATTTTATGACTCTTTGGAATGTTAGTGGTCAGGGCTCCCAGCCCTAACTATTTCAGTCCTAATGGCCAGGAAGGGGGTTTATCACCAAGGAGACTGAGGCAGAACAATTCAAAAAAACTGAGACAGAACAGTTTAGGGAAACTGAGGCAGAACAATCTGATACTTCATATCAAAATAAGGTCAAAATGGAAATGTGATTTGGTCATAAATGATGATATCATAAAGAAATTAGGAGTACAAGGAGTAATTTACTTATCAGATCTTTGGAGAAGGGAAGAATTTATGGCCAAAGTAGAACTAGAGAACATTATAAAAGGAAAATAAACAACTTTGTTTAGAATAAATTAAAAAGTTTTTGCACAAGCAAAACCAACCAAAACAAGACTAAACTGGAAGTACAAAGCTGGGGGAAAATCTTTACACCAGTATTTCTGATAAAGGTCTCATTTCTAAAATATATAAAGAATTGTGTCACAATTATAAGACTAAAAGTCAATCTTCATTTGATAAATGGTCAAAGGATATGAACAGACAATTTTCATATGATGAAATTAAAGCCATTTACAGTTATATGAAAAAATGTTCTAAATCACTACTGGTTAGATAAACACAAATTAAAACAACTGTGAGATATCACCTCACACCTCTAACTAACTAAGATGACAGGAAAAAGAATGGTGAATGTTGGAGAGGATGTGGGAAAACAGGGATACTAATGGATTATTGTTGTGGTTGCAAAATGATAGAACCATTCTGGAAAGCAATGTGAAAATATGCCCAAAGAGTTATAAAACTGTGCATAACCTTTGACTCAGGAATGCCATTACTGTGTTTGTCTTTCAAGGAAATGATAAAAGAGGGAAAAGGACTCACAGGAGCTCTTTTTGTAGCAGCAAGGAATTGTAAAAGGAGTGAATGCCCATCAATTGAAGAATGGCTGAACAAGTTGTGGTACATGGAGGTAATGGAAAATTATTGTTCTATAAAAAAATGATGAACAACTTAATTTTAAAAAGGCCTGGAAACATTTGCATGAGCTGATGCTGAGTGAAACAATCAGAACCAGGAATACATTGTACACAATAACAGCAACAATGTGTGATGATTAACTATGAAAGACTTGGATAATTGGTTCAGTAATATAAAGCAATCTTAATAGACTTTGAACTGAAAATGCCATCTGAATCTAGAAAAAGACCTAAGGGATACTGAATATAAATCAATACTCGCTGTGTTCATTTCTTTTTTTTTGTTTGTTTTTTAATCTTTCCCATGATTTTTTCCTTTTGCTCTGATTTTTCTCTCCCAACATGATTCATAAAGTATTGTATATTAACAATAATTAAATTTACTAGGAAAAAACGAGAATTGGTGATGCATGAGAAGAAAGAGAAAAAGATAACATGAAGATGTCTCCTTGTGTGGAAGTGGAATCAATCTCATGGAGCAGCACAGTAGGCACAGATGTTGGAACTGGGAAAATGTAGTTGAGAAAGTTGCAAGTTCAATCTAATCAAAATGAATTTCAGATTAGAGAGTAAATGGGAAAATACATTTTTACCTCTTCACCAATATAGCATCTCCTTTTACCACAAAAGTTCTTTATTTGAAGCAGATTAGCCTCAATGTGTAGAAGGAAGAGAAACAAGATCTTTGCATTCCTTTCTATATATTTCCTGCTAAGAAGCAGGTGAGTAAACAAGTGCTCTAAGTGTTTTTAGCAGGATGGATTTAATTGCTTCTTTACTAGAGTGCCACCCTTAATGACTAAATTTTATTTGCAGCATTTTAATAAAAATAAAAAGTAATCTATTCGATATTAATTAATTACTACTTACAGTAACAGTAGCATTTCAGTGGAACATTAATACATTAATGGAAATATATGCAGGATTCATATGAGCAGTTTATTAATTCATTGAGATGGGTGGTAACACCAGACAAATTCATAATGCTGCATATTTGAAATGAGTTGTTACCCAAGCATATTTTGTAAACATAAAATAATTTCTTTCTTTGAAAGTGCTTTGTTTTTACATATTAGATGTCATACATTTAGCAAGAAAAAATAAGATTAATGTGTTGGTTCTAAAACATTGGTTTGCTTCACAGCAAGCTATGCTATATATTCAGAAACAGCTTAACGTAACTTACTGTACATCAAATTGGATGATTTGCATAATGCTTATATATGCTAATTCTTCCAATTCCAATATGATAAAACAGTAAAGATAAGAATTATTTTTTGTTTGTATTATACTGTGTTTTTCCCATATAATTTCAACATGTTTCATAATTCATTTCTCTTGGTTCATCGTCAATTTTGTACCATAATACTATAGTTTTCATCTTTGTCTGGCAGGGGTTCTGACAACCAGTGAAACATAATGGAGATGATACTTTCATATGAAAGTTTGCAGTCATTAGAAAGAACCTTATTATATGAAAAATATGACACTGACCAATGCTATTATTTACAAAAATTCTCTAAAAACAAAAATGTAACCACAATTTTAAAAAAAGATAAAATTGTATTTAATTGAATGTTTAGAACAAGTTACTTATTTTAAAAATTCTTATTAGTGAAATCCCAAGGGTAATAAGATACACCAAAGTCCTAGTTAACTTATTTACTTATTCACTTAATTAAAGTTCTCTTTTAGCCAAAAAGAATTATTGCAATTCAAAGAACAGTGATAATTAAGATAACAGGACCATTGATTAGTAGTGTAATGCCTCAGTTTCCCTGCCTCAATTTCCCTGAATTATTTATGTTATATCCTGAATAAAATGTTATGGTCACTACCACCCCCTTTCTTACTCCATTAAGCTCTGGCCACTCTCACATTCCAGTGAATCATAAAACTCCAGATGGCTTATCTCAAATGCCTGGGTAGAACTCACTATCTTTTGCCCCAGACTCCTATCTCCTGCTCAACCACCATCTTGACCCCCCATCCTGTTAGAATTAAAAAGTTATGGCTCTTTCCTGGAATTTCCACTAACCCAGTATTCTGCCCCCACCCTCATCCTTTACCTTTGTTTCCCTGATAGCTGGAGCCCAATAAAAGTCTCTGGAATTACTTGCTGGGAGCTGGATGCTTTGAGACAAGAATCCCATTCAGCCTGGTAGTTTTTGCTAGCCCAAATTCTTCACTATTAAAATATTGAAAAACTAATCTCTGTCTTACCTCAAGATTCTCCAGCATTACAATAGATGAAATAGGTAATAGAGTCAATCTAGTCTACTTCAATATTTTTATAAATGGGGATATTGAGGACCATTGAGTGATTAAATGTCTTAACCAACATTGCACAATAGTATGCAATAGAGTTGGAACACATACCTATACTCCATACATTGATAGAAAAAAAATTTTTTTAACAATTTTAAGAAATAATGGATTACCAACCAGTAAGAGGCATCTGAGTTCTTGGACAGGTGGATGCCAAAAACTATATTAGCCTTATTCTTTCCTGAATTTCTACAGAATTTCTGAATCTGAATCATGTTATGTTAACATGTTAATGTTAAGAACATGTTAATACTTGATTACATACCACATAGAATTCCCTATTATTTCATCTTTGTGTGTCATCTCTGACAAAATTAGAAAGCTCTTCTAGAAAGATATATATTTATCTCATACTCATTTTCATACTTTCATACCCCTTTATCCCTCTGAACACTTAACAAACTCTCAATTTTAATTGACTAAATTAGCAATAATATCTCTGAAAGCTGGAATACATCTATATCACCACAACTAAGCTAAATCTTTGATTTTTGTAGGATGTCAGCCTGGATGTTGGAAATGAGAAGATGGAAGGATTTCTGCCCCAGCATGTTTCCTTTGGATGAAAGTGATAAAGAATTTTCACCCATTTCTGTCCATATCCTTGAGCTATGTCTGCCTATGAGCACTTTTGCCATGTATGTAGCAAGCTTCCCATATTTCACTTAATCCTAGTTTTCAATTCATCACACTCTGATAGATATGGACCAAAATAATCTAAGAAAAAGAGGTTTACTGCTGAAGTGGTAGGATGCTCAGTATCTTGTTGCCTCTTTGAGCCTTTATACTATGTATATTACAAACAATAGTTATCTGAATTTCATTAGAAATCTTCTTCTAAATCATAATTCTTTTCTATTCTGTGACTGAAAAAAAACCAAACACACACACACACACACACACACACACACACACACACACACACACACACAGTGGTGGAGGAGGAGGCTATTTAGGTTTTGGCCTAAAACTGACATGTACTTTTGGAAATTCTTTTACTAGGCACCTTTTAGCATTTGTTGATTGAACTAAAACTTTTGGATAATATTTGTACAGAAAGCTAGGATAAATTATGAGCTTCTTTCTCTAATTGTATTTCTTCTTTACCCTAAGGAAAAGTCATTGTTATTCAAATCAATCTTTACTTGCAAAATGTTACTAGTGACACCCTGAAATTAGCATTGAACAGCCTCATCAGTCCTAGGCGACAAAGGGAATGAGTGTATTTATTGTACAATTACAAGTTAGTTTTGAATCAAAAAGTATTTTCTTATTAATTTCCATGTATTTTTAGTTTTTTAAAAGTTTTTTGTTACCTTTGAAAAATAAAATTATATGTCTGATTCCTATTATTAAACTCCAAGTTACATTTGGAAGGAGTACAGTTTTTAATGTCTTAGAATAATTCATTGGCATAATTATAGAATTTAAAGTCAGAAATATTTTCATATTTATTTTCCAATAATTTTTGGGGAGGGTGGAGCCACATTTCTTTGCATGGGAAACTGTAGACAAAAATTTCAGTCTTAAAACACCAACTCTTTCATGCCAATATTTTCTTGGTGACAAGAATTGACAAAACAATGATTCTAGCAGAACTGTGATTACAGGCAAAACAATAGGCAAAGTTAGAATTTATAATTATTAAAATTAGAAATTATTCAAAGAGATGGAGACAATTTTCCATAAGTCAACCATTTTTCCTACACCCTACCCAATCACTTACATTAATGCATTTATTTTGTATGAGAAATGGATGGGCATTTGGTTCCCACAGTTATGACAATTAAATTGGAGAAATGGAAATTAAATTAAAAAACTGAAACCCACAAGGACATCAAGGAGTAATCAAAGGTGGAGGTTATCTTAAACCCAAAAGAATGTAACTCCTTGGGGGCAGGGACTGACATTTGTAATCAGGGATGTAGCCTGAAATTTGAAAATAATATTTTGTTCTTTATCTTTAGCCCTCCCCTTTGTAGAATGGAAGCTCCTTGGGAACAGGGACTGACTATTTAATGAGGGGTAGAGAGTCATGTCAGGTAACTTCTGCAATATCCAATTATTGGGGAAATCAGAGGAGGGACAAGTGCTTCTGGATAGAAAATAAAATGCTTCCTTTGTAGTTTCAAAGATGTGTCTACTGACCTAGGCACCCATTTTTGCAAAAATGTAAAGTAAATCATTCATCAGTGAGTCAATGGAGTTTTTCTTACATTTTATATATATTATTTCTCTCCCTCTCTTGCTATGCTCTTACTAAGTGCTAAGTTGGTACTTAACAGTTCTCTATCTCATAATTCACACCTTTAGTTCAAACCTTTAAAAGGAGTTTACACCTTTAAAAAAACATGTTCATTGGTTGCAGGAGTTCCCACAAGCCCATTCTCTGGGAGGATAAAAAGAGGAACATTGAGTCTAGAGGCAGTCTGGATTGGGGAAGGACAAGACTTCCTGGGAGAACTTCAGGGAAGCTCGAGGAGATTCAGAGCCAGGATTAAGGAAGAAGAGTATTCCAGATTCTACCTTTCACTCTGGCTGGAGGCTCCAGAAGCCTCCCAAGAAACCTGCTCACAGAGAAAAGAATCTACAGAAAATAGACCTCCTGCCAGAGAAGGATTATATTTGAGAGACAACAGGACACTACAGTTTGGCGCCCCACATTGGGCGCCAAAATGTAAATGTTCTTGTCATCTCTCAAAGAGCAAAGGTAGAATCTCAAATCCTCTTCTTCCTGAATTCTGGCTCTGAATCTCCTCCAGCTTCCCTTTAGTTCTCCTGGGAAGTCTTGTTCTTATCCCAATCTAGACTGTTGTTCAGACTCATGTTGCCTCTTTTTATCCTCCCAGAGAATGGGCTTGTGGGTACTCCTAGAGGTTTATGGGAACTCCTACAACCAGTTCATTAACTTGGTCCTTTTAAAGGTATAAACTCCTTTAAATGTGTAAACTCCTTTTCAGAAGTCTAAAGGTGTAAACTCCTTTTAAAGGTGTGAACTAAAGGTGTGAACCCTGAGTTAGAGAATTGTTAAGTACTGACTTAGCACTTAGTAAGAACCCAACACTCTCTCTCTCTCTGTGTCTCTTTCTATATATGTATATATAACTTATAAGTTCCTTGAGGAAATATATGATTCCTTTCCATTGTCTGTCAAGTAAGTTTGGCACAATATTTCCTATATGTTCATATGTAAATATTATATACACATATTATACAGATATCATAAAAAGTATAGTTAACATTTTATATGCATGATGTTGTGATGTAACGTAACTTCTAGAGGAGACAGCAATGATTTTAGGTCCCCTTATTTTAGGGGGGCTTCTGTTCTAACAATAATTCAGTAATCCTAAATCTTCTGGTTTTGGAGTCTGCCCCAGGGAATTCTCACACTCCCAATCTGAGAATAGCAATCTGTCTGATTCTGTCTGATTCTCAATTCTTTGCTGACTAACTCCTGAGACAATAGTGATAATCTGTTGGTCAGTGAGAACCAAATTCCTAAGAAGATCACTCTCTAGGTCCTACCTCTGAGCCATAGAATTAGCATGCCAATGATAGTTTAGCATTTTGTTAATCTCTTCTGCAGTTTAGCCCTCTCCAATTGGTGCTACAATTCCAATAAACTTTGGCCCTTTACAAGTAAATAGGTTCAAGCCTGAAAATTCTTCTGATATACCACCAATCTGTGGCCCAAAACTTTTGGGGTCTGTTTCCCAACCTCAACATATGTACATCTCTCTGTGTGTAGACAAATGTAAAAAAGATTAAAAATTAATATATTCCTCAACTGATGACGCAGGAAGATTGGAGGCTTACTAATTTGTTGTTAGCTATTTTATTTAGTTCTGTGGCTATTACAGCAGGTAAATTAGATAAAGGCATAAAGAAACAAAAAAGAAGGGATGTGTCTGCTTGTTTTTGGTTAATATTAAGCCTAATTTAATGACAAAGTTACTCATTTTGGGAGATGAATGATAAAACACATTTCTCTTTTCCCCTCTACCATAAACACCTATTAGTTGATCTATTTTTTAAAAAATGCTTCTTGAAGCATCATGTGCCTTCTTGTGGCAGCAAAAACTTGCAAAGATGGTAGGTCACTACTGATTGGGGAGTACATAAAAATTGACATAATATAGTGAAATAAATATTCTTCTTTATGACATGATTAATATGAAGAACTTAGGACAGCATGTAAGGACCACTATGGTTTCATTTAAAGTGAAGGAAGAAGAAAAGGAAAACAATATACTATATAAAACAATAATAAAACATAATTGAAATCTAATTGTAATGTCAGAAAAACTGAATCAAGATAGAGATTAGAGATTTTTTAATAATTAATTTGAAAGGGAGAGATTTACTGGGACCATTTGGATCCATGATTTGGTCCCAGGGCTGAACGAGACTATCATCTCCAAGAATTCAGCATCCAGCATCCAGCAGTCAATGTGAGTTCTCCATGACATATATAACACAGTAGCTAAACAAAAGCAGAGGGGTAAAGTCCAAACTTTGGTGAGCTGGAATCTCCAGGCAGGAATCATCAATTGGGTTCTGACAGATTGGGGGGTAGGACTATAAATTCTTACTAATTGGGAGGTAAGAAAGTGTTTGGCTACAGACAGAATGTCTGGATTTCCCCTTTCTGAGTTTACACATTGAGAATTTATACCTTATGAGTTATACTAGTCTTAATGAACCAGAGAGGGGTGGGTTTGCAACTAAGGGGATTGAGGCAGAACAATTAAGGAAACGGAGGCAGAATAATTAGGGAAACTGAAGCAGGACAATTGGGGAAACTGAGTCAGGACAATAAAAGAGAACTGTAGCACAACATAATGAATAAAACCAAGCACAGTATAGTTACAGCAATCATCTTAACTCTAAAAATGAGATGAAGATATACAACTGCTTCATTCAACTGGAAAGCTGCAAAGAATATGCACTGTTAGATGTGGTCACTAAGCCACAAGGCTTAATTTAATAGATGTTTCTTAGAAATACCTCCATCATCTCCCTTCCCTTTCTCTGAAGGAACTGTATAACCTCTTCATTTATTGAGAAAAATGAAAGTTAAACATTTCTTTCCAAAATTTCCTATCACTATTTTCTAATATGGAGTATTTATTTAAGCCAAACTGAACTACTGAACATCTCATGTATGTGCCTGCCTTTATGCCTTTGCTCATACCATTTCCCCACCTTGAATTTTCTCATGCATATTCTCCCTAAGCAAATCTTAGTTGAAATTGTTTCCTCTATAAAGTAATCCCTATCTATATTATTCTCCATTGTAAATATTTATTAACAATGCCCACATCACTGATTTGGGAATGTGATATATTGATATGATTTAAACAATGAAAAAGGTAAAAGTTTTTGGGACTAGTTTTATTGATAGAGTAATTTAGATAGAATGAATGCAAACCTCTCTACACACACACAAAAAATGTGTTTCCCTTTGTCTTAAATGATCAAAAAAAGATGAAATATCAGAGAATAGTTTCACTGGAAAGTGATACTTCCCTCCCCCCAATATTTCTAGGAAGAAAATATATTCAAAATCTGAGATGAATTCTGATTTTTTTTGCATGCTTTATTTGTGGAGCATTATGCCTGGCAAATAGTAAGTATTTTAGAAGTGCTTGTTGATTAACTTATTTAAGATTTCCTCATGTCCCAATATGACAGAAGATTGTTGTCCTCAATATCAATCTCTCTTGGAAAACAAAGATTATTGAAATTGTAGGGTTACGGGATATGTGAAATTTTTTCTGTCTTTCTTCTTGATATCCTAAGGTTAACTAGGATTACTTTTGACAAGGTAGGTGCTATAATTTTAAGCAGACCTCTTTTTGAAAAACTAAGTGGATCCAATTACCCACAAAAATTATTCTTTTGAAAAGAGCTGAAAAATGAATCTTCCCTGTGGTGTCTTAAAACAGTAGCTACATACACAGAACTAAGCAGAGACCCCCAAGATCCTCATAATTCCTTCTCATGTTTCTGTGTTTCCTTCTTTTCTTTAGCCAAGGCAAAAGATGGGAAGATGAGCCAAGGGTTGGCAATTTGTTAAGCTGATTTTTTAAGTTATAGCTATTTATCCAACACTTAAAAATTAGATATCATTTTAAAATATTTTTATGTTTTATAAAATGTTTTATGAAATTAATTGAAACTTAAAATACCCTAATTGTGCCTTCCAATTATTTCCTGGATTGTAAAAGTTGTTTAAGGGTAGTTTTTACCAATGCTTAAACAAATTATGTTATCCAAGACTGCTTATGATATTACATAAAGAATATCCTTGGATAATTAGTTTGAATTACAAGTCAATACCCTCGATAAAAAATATAGTGCTGTTAAGAACATTTTAAATAAACTTTAATAAGGACAAGTTTAAACTTTTGCTCTAATTCTCAGATTTCTAATAACAGAGTATTTGAACCTTATAAATCTTAAAAATCTAATTAGACAATGTTAAGTTCTTTCTAGTTGAAGTCACAGATGTTTCACACTGGGAAAATCAGCAAGCCCCAGGGTTTGTTTGGTCTAGAGTAGTGTCAAATTTTCATGGATAATTTAATAGCTAATAACTCTAATTCTTTCCCGTAAACCAAGAGATGATATATAATGATTGCACTAAAACTGTAAAATTAACCCTCTAGGCTAATGAAAATTTTCAGGAACCATTGAGGAAATTAATTTCTGGTACTTAATGCTTCTTTATTGCCAGTCTTCCTAGAGTTCTATTATATCTCATAATGTGACAGGAAATGGACATAAACACATTGAAATGATGTGATTCAAAAAATATTTGTCAGGGGAAGCTTCAAAGTCATTTTTTCTGTCATGCCTACTGACTAATCAATAGTGAAAAACAGGAGGCTTTGCTCAAATTAGGGCATGATGTTAAATTTTATGATTATTCTTGACATAGCTTTTATCAAAGTATGAGCTTCCAAAAAGAAAAAAAATATTCAATTTATAAATTCCTGAAAACTTGTAATTGGTAGGAATTGTTTTCCTATTTAGAGACAGCACTAATAACTTTATGATATATTTTAACATTGACTCAAATTATCCCGCAGAACTAATTTTTGAAGGTTTGCTATGTTCTGGGGCTTTAAAGCACACTAAAAATTGCTTATAAAATTGAGTAAAATTACAGTACCCCTCTTCCCACTTCACTACATACTTGCAAAAGCTCTCTCAAAGATAGAGGGCCTACAGAAGAATTTTAAAATTTAGCTTGCTTATAGCCTACTGTTAGTTCTCGCTTTCAAAAATGATCAGAAAAAGAAGCTCTAAGCAGGAATAGCCTCTGCCAAGTAGAAGGAGTTCAGAGGAGGCTTTGTTCATACCTACAACATAACATGGCCACAGATGTTTACATCCTATGGTTTAGTGTCAGTCTGACCTCAAATTGATCTTTCTGTTTCCAGCATGGAGAGACAAAAGCTATGCAATCCAAAAGGAACTAGGAAATAACAGACTTTTAAATCATGCATTAGCACTTAGCATCTGGAAATCCCTGTTGCAAATAGTAGAATTAAACGAAATCAGTACAGCATCTTTTATAGCTGAGCGCACCTGAACCAAAGGATAGATAAAGGCCCTTGGGTAAGTAAAGTATCATCCTAAACCCCAACATTTCTCTCAATTAGTAGAGCACCTACAGTGCTCAATAGGTCTGTTTCCCACACTAAAGATTTATAATTCAAAATTACCTCATACAAAACTGGTCTGTAAATGGCAGAGAATCTCCAGAGCCCTCACCTATTTGCCATAATCTATAGTAATTGAAGATATTTGAGATTTTCCTCTAGACACCTATTTAAATTTAGTCCTGCTAACTTAGTTTTATTGATATTTCAAGAAATATGAGAAAAATGTTCATCTACAATTTTAATATCATGGAATATATACATATATATATATATATTCATATACGTAGGAAAGCTAGGTTGGCTTACAACTTATTGGAAAGGAAAAATACTTAGTTGCAGTATTTGGGTCTAATGGTTAAGATGAATTATGGTGGTAATATTTAGAAGATGTTTAGAAAGAGAAAAGCAGTAGATACCTTTCCTTTAGTATATTTCAGATAATCTAGAATACTATTATATAAGAAAGAAGTGATCAATGGGAGATCACATCTTAATTGAGATTAGCAGTAATCACTCTCAGGAGCAAAAAAGCAGATAATGGACAGGAGTCTATGTTTTTGTCTCTGGCACAAACCAGTAGCTACCTTCCTTTTAATCTCTGCTTTTTTTTTTTGCCAATACTAGTTGTCCCTCATCCCCACCCTCTTTAAAAAAAAATGTACCTCAGGTATTTATTTATTTGCTGAGGCAATTGGGATTAAGTGACTTGCCCAGCTCACATAGCCATATCTCATATATTTTAATATTCTAATGATATTGCTGCAAATCCAGTCTCAAATCATCCAGTTCTTCAAGGTCCAACTCAAGTGTCCCCTTCTTTAAGAAACAATTCCTCAACTCTTGATGTTTATTGTTTCCATTCTATTTATACTGATGATAAATCAAAATTATATTACCTTCACATACAAGACCCCACATGGGGTTTTAAGCCAGAGTTTAAAAAAGCTGAGCCCTAACATATACTGATTGTGTTGCTCATTTGGCACTTAATGTATATGTCTAATATTATAAATATAACCAAGCTACCACTTATATGTCACTGAACGGCAAACATTATTTTCTCTTATTCATTAGATTTTCCTAGAGAAAAATAAAGAATACTTTTAACACTTATTTCATACCATACATATTTGTACAATTATGTAACAAATATACATATCTAATACATTACAAATATAATTATGTTAAATTAAATATGAAACATACATATTAAAGCATGTAATAAATATGTATTGTTATGCCCCTACTCTAATCTCAGCTGAACCATAAGAATAAAAATTGTGTCATTTAAAAAAAAAAATATCTGCCTGATATCTAGCACAGTGATAAAAAAGTGCACATTGAACAACATATATTTGTTAATTAAAAAATCCCACAACTTTTAAAAGTCTCATTGTATCACCTATTTATCTTAAAAAACAAAAACAAAAACAAAACTTAACCTCATTTCTTTATAAAAATATTGGATTAATAGTTCTGTATCATTAGGTAACTTGAGTTAGGTAGGTTTAGCTGAAGCTACTGGTTGGAATCAAAATATGGTGAAATAATTGATCAGAAAGTACTAAGAGATTCAGGAGGATTGACCTCAAGCAGTAAGTTAGAGGAAGACAGCTATTTAAGCATCTGTAAGACATAAAGAAGTGGACAGAGAATTCAAAGAAGGCCTACAACATGTTTAGAAATGTGCAAGAGGCTAGAAAAGGGTCCTGAAATAGAAATGAGTAGTTGACCAGGGCTCCTTTCTAGTGAATAGGAAATTAAAGGTAATTTCATGAGTGGACTGGTATCTAGAAATCCATCCCACAGCAAACAGGGAGACAGAAAATAAAGAAAGCCTATGGTAGAGATCTGTCTTTGAATAAACAAAGAAACTTGGAAATCTGTTCTTGGAGGCAAGAAGTATATTGTGATTAAAGGATTAAACCCAAGGATAATTCATTCCAGTAATCAATACTTTTATCAAAGAGAGTGCAGTAGCATGAACTAGGAAGTATGTGACCTCAAACAAGTCATTTAATGTGAGTTTTAATTTCCTAATCTGTAAAATTGTGGAGGAATGGGAAAAGGTAATAATTATTTTAACTACTTGATAGAGTTATTATAATGATCAACTGTAGTATATTAAATAATTTGTTTTCTAAATGTAAGCTCTTATTAAAAGGAGAAATGTTTTTTTTTTTAATTTGGTGAGAGAGATTTTGTATGTCACTTTCTAAAGGGAACATAATTTGGCCTGTAGTATGACTGAAATGTGAAAACTGATATAAAAGATTTTTTTCTACTATATGTATTGAATTATGTCTTCTAATTAGAGTTCTATGCCACAAGACAACTACCATAATAAAATAATTAAGACCTATCCAAATATAAATGGTCTTTCAAACATCAACCATGTAAATTTTATTCAAATACTCATTTCTCACCTGACTGCACTATTTTGACTTCTGCATCATGCTACAGGAAGCTCATTAGGATAACCTCATTATTATGTAATACAGTAGTCCTCAAAACTTTTTAAATAGGGGGCCAGTTCACTCCCTCAGACTGTTGGAGGATTGGACTATAGTAAAAACAAAAACTGAACAAATTCCTATGCATATATCTTATTTTGAAGTGAAGAAACAAAACGGGAACAAATACAATATTTAAAATGAAGTAAAGTTAAATCAACAAACTTACCAGTATTTCAATGGGAACTATGGGCCTGCTTTTGGCTAATGAGATGGTCGATGTCTGGTTCCATATTTGTCACTGCTAGTCGTAACAAATGATGCAAGTGTGCATCTGTTAGTCTTGATCTGGTTGGAGATTTCAAATGTTTCATTCTAGAAAAAGTCTGTTCACAGACATAAGTGCTGCCAAAGATGGTTGCCATTTTGAGTGCATGGTTCCTGAGATGAGGATATGTCTCTTCAAAACTCTCCCTTGACAGCCAATGGACTTCTGTGTGATATAGAACATCTTCATACTCAACATTTAGCTCAGTCAGAAATTCCTGAAATTGTTTGTGATTTATTGCATTAGCTCTAATGAAGTTAACACATGAATTCACAATTTTCATAACAGAATCCCACTTCAGTGATTTACTACACAGCGCTTGTTGGTGGATGAGGCAGTGTATGGCTATTGGATGAGAATGGTTATGTTTGTCCATCTCTTGGTTAAAGCGAGCAATTACTCCTTTCTTAGACCCCACCATGCTAGGGGCACCATCAGTTGTCACGCTGGCTAGTTTAGCCCAGTCCAGCTCTAAACCATTCATAGTTTGGCAAACCTTTTCATAGATATCTTCTCCTGTAGTTGTTCCTTTGATGCTTTGCAGTGAAGCAAGCTCTTCTATGACTTCAAAATAATCATTCATCCCACAAATAAAAATTAGAAGTTGTGCAGAATCACGAGCATCATTGCTTTTGTCAAGTTCCAAGGAAAAATATGAAAATTTTTTGTGGAGTTTTGCAAATGCTGATACAGATTGTCTCCCATTTCTTCAATCCTCCATGTAACTGTAGGTCCTGAAAGACTCACTGTACTAAATAAATCTGGACACATCTCTTTGGCAACAGAAAGAAGGCATTCTTTAACAAATTCTCCCTCCACTAATGGTCTGCCAGTGCGTGCTATTAGCTTGGCAACTTGAAAACTTGCTCATAGTGATAAAATATTTAGCTGCCTCTGCTTCACAAAAATATTTTGAAATTTTATCTTTTCTCACTTCTCCAACCAATCATATTTATCTTTATGTTGAGTTTCATAGTGTCAATGCAAATTATATTCTTTTACAGACACTATATTCTGGCATATCAGACATACAGCTCTTTCCCTGTACTGCATGAAAAAGTAATCATAAGTCCACTGTTCTTTGAATGTCCCACACTCCAAGTCAATTTTTTTCTTGACATCATCATTTCTAAAGGATTCCAAATTGCTATTAGTAAAATAACTATATATATATATATATATATATATATATATATATATATATATACACACACACATATATATATACACACACACACATATATATATACACACACACACACACACACACACACACACACACACATATATATATATATATATGTATATACAGCGCTACAAAAACAATATATCAGCAATAACTTTGCCCACACAGAGACATACAGACTTCAATGCCCAACTTCCTCCAAGCTGTCTCTGTGCTGTGATGCCTCCGTTTCCCACACTCTCTCTCCCACTTCAGACTTTCACTGCACATAAGTCACTGCTCAGGCAGCCCTCCCAAATGCCCTGGCTTCCTCTGAATCCTGGGATCAATTCTCATGATCCAGCACTGCATGATCATACATACTGCACTCGTAATTTATCATAATTGCAGGCAAAACTGTGCATATATGTATATAACTGCACAATATATTGTATGTGCAGAATGAGCTTCAGTGACAAATCATACATTGGGGTTCCCAGGGGAGGTCATCATGTGACTTGAAACTGCACAAGTGTATGGGAACCTTAAGAATCTAGAGGGGGATGAAGCAGTACACCAGCTCTGCACCCCCTCATACTCAGGATAAGTGGGGGGGCACTAAGGTCAGATCCCTAGTGATTATAAGGTGATGACATATGTTAGCAATATTCCATCTCTTTATGAAAGTACAGAACATACACACAATTATAAAACTGATGACCAAAGCAGCCAGACATGAGGTCACTATGGATACAAGGCCATGGCCTGGTACCAGGAGCCTCACTCTGGGCAACAATAGCAGTTAGTACTGCAACATGCACTAGAGAGGAAGCCTACAACATGTTTAGAAATGTGCAAGAGGCTAGAAAAGGGCCTTGGAACAGAAATGATTGGTTGACCAGGGCTCCTTTCTAGTGAATAGGAAATTAAAGGTAATTTCATGAGTGGACTGGTATCTAGAAATTGTCATTGTCATTACAGCATAATGACAATGATAGAGTCAAGCTGGGACTTATAGTACTAACTGTGACGATACCCACGCACCAGAAACAGCCCATATATTCCCCCTGCAACGGCCATGACATATACATCCCTCGCCCCTATCTGTTGTGGTGGCTTCCATTACTTTACAAGGCCGCACGGGCGTCAGTTCTCTTTCTTCTGCATCTCTCTCCCTTCCCCACACCATATACCCAGGCCTGGGAACTCACCTCACCTTGATATTGCCTCACACTTTGTCTCCACCACCTCATCCCAGGGCTGGAAGTGTGGGTTGCTAATGCAAGTTTAGGTCTAATGTCACTTCCGGTCTGAATTTTGCCATAACCAGGTGGGCCGCATAAACGTCCTCAGCCGGCCGCATCTGGCCTGCGGGCAGCAGTTTGAGGACCCCTAATGTAAAATTTCATTGACCTTTGAACTTCAACTCCTCACTTCCTTTTGCCTTTCTAGAAAGTAGAGCCATGAACTCTATATCTCTATATAAGGAGAGAGCTAAGATCAACTATCTCCTTTCTCATCTGGCTGAACTATTTTTAGGACTTATCTAAATGACTTCTCTCTGGCATTGGGTACATTCCTTTCTTCCTTCTCCCCCATTTCTTTATAGTTTTCTGTTTGTTGTCTTTACATTCTTTAGACTGTAAGCTCCTTAAGAATAGAATCTCCCTTTTCTTTTCTTTTTTCTACTTACATCTCTGGTATCTGACACATAGTAACTGATTAATAATATTTTGACATTTGTATAATACAATTTAAGTAGAAATATTAAAATCAGCATTATATATTCAAATACATATTCCATTATATACATTATTATATTATTTTAGTGGTTAATATATTATTATTTTATTTTGTTATCAAGAATGGGGGATGCTAGAGCTGGAAAGTATTTTGTAAATTATATATTCTAGATTCTTCATTTACAGATTTTTAAATGGAAGTCTTAAAATGGTAAAAGACAACCAATATCAGGTAATGAATTATTGGCAAAAGTATTCCTTGAATCCAAGCATTTTGTTTTTGTTCTAGTCTCTTTAATTTTGTGCATATCCAATTATACTTGACCCATGAGAGTAAGCATTGTTTTATTATATATTTTTGCACACTCCCCATCGTTCTTGGCATATAGTAGGTACATAGGAAATACTCAGTGACCTATTAACATTGTTAATTTTATAAATGCTAAATATATCTATATATTTATATATGATATCAAATTCTTATTGTACTATTAACATTTAGACACTTTAACAAAAAAGTGAATAATGAAAAGTTACCTGGTGTGAGAAGGCTCTACTATATGATAAATAATTAATTTTAAAGAAGAACAGGGATAAAGATTGTCATTAGTGAATTGTATGACAATAAGACAATATGGGCCAATAACATGGTGACAGTGAGGGATGACAGAAGAGAGCCAGGCTGCTCTATAGCTCCTTGGCAGATAACAGAATAAAGTGAAGAGGCCTCTAAACACTAGATAAATTCCATGTAGAATATTTCATGAAGAGGACATCAAGAACAGCCAAACAAGGTAGAATAATCTCATAGATCAAAATATGCCTCATTGGAAGCTACTCCAGCATTGATACCCTTATATATCCATTCAAGAAATGTGAATTTGAAATTATATTTGATAACTTCTCATGTTAAGCACCCACTTAACACTATACCAGAGCTCAAAGATGCTTAAGTGAAATTCTCTCTCACAAGCTTTCATAGAATTTTTTCCCTTTAAATTGACTGGGGAGTTAAAAATATAAATCTTTCAGAAAAGACAAATATATTTATGGAAAAATATGAACAAATGAGAGCGATGCCAGAGAAAGGTGACTAAGTAGACCTCAATCTGTGATACATCAGGATCATTTGAAGGAACTGGGATTATACAACTTGGAGAAGAGGAATATTAGAGCAAGACATGATGTGTGTGTGTGTGTGTGTGTGTGTGTGTGTGTGTGTGTGTGTGTGTATGCACATATCAGTACTCTGGACAGCACCAAACTGCAGGATGAGAACAATGAGCCTTGTTTCAAAATATAGAACTCTGTTGTGTTGGCTTTAAGAGCAAACAAGGGACACATAATCAGAGTTACAGTGAGAAGGGAGAATGCATCTCTTTGAGGATACTTGAAAGTTCAAGATGTAAATCTTCTAGTCTTCGAAATGCTGTCATGTGTAAGAGAGTTGACATCTGTTTTTATTTGGTTTTGAGAAAAGAAATATGAATTATGGAGACAGGGAGATGGTTCAGAGAAATATATTGCAGATCTATAAGAAAAAATTGATTAGCTAAGTAGTAAGTTTAAAGAAACAACTGGTTTTAAGGTAAAATTGTTATCTTTTGCTTTATTAATAGGTAATAAACACAATATTATTAGAAGTCTTTAAGCAAAATTTGGATGACCATCTCAGAGATGAAGGGTAAACTTTTATTTATATATACTTTGTATTAAAATGAATTCTGATAGATTTTCTAACTCAAATGTCATGATCTGGTCTGGTTGAAATGATTTTCTGACTATTTAGGTACTGCAATAGAACTCTCAATTCTGTTCTGATATATTAAATAATTAGGCAAAAGCCCTATTTGTCATCACTGAGGAATATGATATTCCAGAAGACACAATTGTGATGGGTATCCATGACTGACCTGAACTATGGTTATAGTTCTTTAGAGATAGCTACAAGTGATCTTTCAGTTGTGTGTGATAACACTTTCCTTTCTTCCTTTCCAAAAGTTAAATTACCCATTTTCTCTCCTTCAGAGGTCTCACTTGCTCCTTTTGTCTTCTAAATGTGGGTGTTGCCTTATCTCTTAATCTTTGTGCTTTTCTCTAAAACTTCATTTCTCCTTAGAACTTTAACCATCACTTATATAGGGATAACTTCTAAATCCTTCCCTATATCCTTGATATCTATCCTGAGATTCAGGTCCTACCTCCAATTGATTGCTGAACATCTCAACCCAATATTTTCATAAATCCTTCATGTCTAAGATTATATTCGACCCCCTCCCTTTAAAAAGGCTCACCCTAAAAACATCCCTATTTCTGTTACTATTGTCTAAGTCAGTGATGTTGAATTCAAATAGAAACAGGGACTATTAAACCCTATATAACAACCTCTGTGGGTCACATATGACAATTTAAAAATTATACACATACATACACATAATACTATAAATTATATTTTGTCACACATTTCCTAATATATTCAAATCTGTTTCTGGTCACATTTGAGAAGTATTGCAGGATGCATTTAGTGCATATACTGTGTTTTATACCTCTGTTCCAAGTCATTCCTGAAATATTAGCTGTCTTCATATTCTTTATCTCCTTTCCTCATTCTCATCTACTCCATCCTCAAGTTTTGTTATTTAAATTTTTTTCTTCAAATCTATTGTTTCTGTTTTATATCATCACCACAACTTAGTCTACCTTGTCATCTCACATTTAAGCTACTGCAATAGTCTTTTAATTGGTCTTAATTTCCTTCATTCCTTCTCTTATACCTTTCATCCCCCACACTATTGAAAATTTCATTTTCCTAAAAATAACTCTAATCAATGACTTTCAACCATCTCTAAGAGAAATTCTAGCATTCTTACCTAGAATTCAAGGCCCTCCGCAATTTAACTTTTACTGATATCTCTACCATAAACTGTTGCTATATGGTTGAGAACCTTTTCTATCTATAAACCATAGAGGGCAAGAATCATTTTCTTTGATTCAGATTTTCCTAAAGAAATTTGTCTGAATATCTTCAATACTTATTATCTTATATTATACTTATTTGTATATATAGATCTGTAAAGTATATATAAGCCCTTTGTCACAACCCCAGAATAATTTAAGCTCCTTGAGGGTGAGAATTGCACCATTTAAAATATATTTCTGATATTTAGTGATTATACACACACACACACACACACACACACACACACACACACACTCACAGAGTACTATAAAAAGTTAGCATTTTATAATACTCATATGTTGAATAGCTTTTTTTGTCCCTTATCTTTAATCACCACAATCATATGTTATATAGAATAAAACATCAAGAAATATTTGCTTTGGATAATGATTTCAATTTAATTTACATTTAAAATATTATGCCTAACTAGATGAGATACAAAGATGAATGACTCCTGGTATTTATCCTGCAGGAGAATAAACAAACAGGGGAGAAAGTTGTGTAGGTATCCGTAATTTATGAAATATAATCATTCATAAGGGAACTTCAAACTAATCAACAAATTTTCATTAAATGCACATTATATCCCAGAAACAGTGCTAGAAGCTTAATGACAGAAAGACAAAAATGTACTTGCCCTCAAGGAGCTTACATAATGTTTTAATGTTTAGGAATGAAGGATAATTTCTGATTAAAGGAATAAGGGGAGATTTCAAGGAAAATTTTGAATTTGAATTGAGTAATCCATTACTCTGATTTTAATAGATAGAGATGGAGTTATATGTGCTCCATTTCTAATTATGCGTCAGGTGAGAGGGTTGGGGAGTGTAAGGCTTTTTTCCCTGTGTAGTTGGGTACCTTACACAAGTCTTTTGAAAAAATATTTTAAACTTTTTATTTTGAGGTTTATCTACTAGTATAAATATTAATTGAATTGAAATCATCCTCATCCTCATCCTCATGGTGTGGGAGCAGAAACAGGTGTTACAGGTATGCTTCACTGAACCATTTAACAAGAAGATAAATGAACCCAATTGAACCATATGGGGATATTTTTGGTCTATTTCCTTACCTTCTGTGTAGACAAGGAAAATGGAACAGGAAAAATATTTAAATAATGTAACATACTATAGTTCAAAGTACTTTATCATGCAAATACAGCCCATGCTATTGACCCTTTCATAGCCAGACCCAGAAAAAAATTGTTTATAATCACTGCCTCTAATTCCTTACATTTCACTTACCTCTTAATATTTTGTAATAAATCTTCCAAAATCATTGCTCTACTGAAATTATTCTCCCAGAGCTACCAACGATCTTCTAATTTCTAAAGTTCATAGTCTTTTCTCAGTTTTTATCTTTAACTCTATAGTTTTTGACATTTGAGCAGTACTTTCTCCTCTGGCCTCTTCATTTGATCCTTAAAATTCTCTCACAGAATTTTAGATCTTAGATTAGAATCTTAAGTCTTAAAGATCATTTAGTTCAACCCCTCAATTTTGTAGATGAGAAAGTTTAGGCTCAGAGACATCCTAAGTATTCCTGCAACTGCTCTCTTTTCATTTTCCTACCTATGTAAACATTCTTCTTCAATCTCCTTTTCTGGCTTATAATACTCAACTCCCCTCCTAAATATGAATGTCACCCAAGCCTCTCTTGGATCTTTCTCTTTCTCAACATTCTTCCTTAGATTCAATTATCACTTTTTTTCTTTCTTTTTCTTTCTTTCTTTCCTAAATCTCTGTCCAGCCCTAATCTATTTCCTGAGTTTCAATCACAAATTTCCAACTTCCTGGAAAATTTGTATTTGTGAATGTCTCTATCTGAAATAGAAATCTTTATCCTCCCACTCTATTGAAGTTACTTATTAGCTATAAGGTCATTTTCTGGTTACCCAGGTTTGCAATGTCTGAGTTATTCTTGCTTTCCCTCTCCTTTACCCTGTCACTCTTTGTATTTAACACATTACCAAGTTTTATAATTTTTAACTCTACAATTGATTTTGCATCTTTCCTTCTCTTCACTCATATAACCATTTCTCCCATCTTAGTCCCTCAGTGTTTCTTGCTTTGATTATTACAATGGCTTTGCTTTCATTCTTTCCTATCTCTCCTCCATCAATTGCACAGAAGTTAAAATAATCTCCCAAAGCCCAGGTCTTACTTACCATATGACTTTATGCTCATTTCTAAATAATAAAATAAAAACTCTTGGGTTTGACATCTAAAGTTCTGTTCTAAACTTTGTTCCTATTCCATCTCCTTGACACATTATTTATTCTCCTTAAACTAGCTTTAAGGAGATTTCCAGAACCCTCTTCTGTTCTTTTACTTAAAGTCTTCAGATTGATAATGCTTTCCCCTTCCTCCAGTTTTTTTTTTTTTAATTTACTTATTGATTTGTATGGAGTTCCCCTTAATGAATCTAAGTTCCCTGAGGCCAGAAACTGATTTTATTTTAACTCAATATCCCAAACACCTAGTAAAGTACTTTCTAAATAGTAATTCTTAAAAAAAAATAGAATATAGAAGTGATTTCTAGGAGAATGAAGTGATATCACTTGAACCAAGCCTTGAAATGATATTCAATTGATCTCTGGCATTTTATCCTAATTTTATTTCTAACTTTAAAAAAAATCATAATAAAATGTTTACTTTATATATAACTTGATAGGTCAAATGAAGTAGAAATTTAAGCAATTATATAGTCAATTCAATTTTTAAGAATTATGCAACATTGTTAAGCCCCCTGTGGCCTAAATATGTCATTCAGTGTGTTAATTGGATACTTACATTTTTTCTTTCCTTGCCCTGGTCCAAGAACACTTATACAATTACATTTTTTCCTTGCTAGTAGTCTGTGGATACTCTAATCTTTATATAGCTTATGGATTTTTGCTCCTGTGCTATAAATATGGAGAATACATACAAATATGCTACCATATGCATATGAATATACATATATACATACACACATATATGACATAGCACAATATCATCAATTGATCCCTCAGAATTATAAGATTAGAAGACATGCTGTTAAAAGATGCATTGAATTCCATGTGCTCAAAATACCAAGAAAGAAAGGTGTTTTTGTTTTGTTTTTCTAATTCAAATGCTCTCATCAATCAGTTCACATTCTAATGGGAAGGATGTAAAAACAAGTATCTACAACATATATGCGATGTAGATATCTTGGTACAGAAAGGTGGCACCATGGATACAGCATATATAAGCTTAGAATCAGAAGGAACTAAATTCAAATTTGAGCTTAGAAACTTTCTACCTGTGTGATTATGGGCACTTAACCCAAACTCTGCATGCCTCACTTTCCTTATTATCCAGGATTATGTGGATTAAATGAAAAAAAAAATCATAAAGCACTTAAAATAACATCTAATTCACAGAAGGATTTTAAAAACATTACTATTTTTATCGTTGTTGCTATTGTTGTTGTTAGCAGATAACCTCAGCACTGGAAGTGTGTGTATGATGGTGTGAGATGGAGAAAAAAAAAGAAAAGACCTAAAGAAGGTAGGATTTGAAGTGTATGTTCAAGGAAACTTGGTGCCCAGGAGATAGCAATAAGTAGGAGAGTATGTGGAACAGTTGAGAAACAGGATGTGTGCTATTTTATGTGAGGAACAAAAAGAAGACCATTGTCATCAATTCCTGGTGTAAGGGGAAATTGTAAAATTGTATTAAAAAAAAAAGAAAAGAAAAGAAAAGAAAAGTAGGAAGAGGCCATGTCAAATTTTAAATGCAAAAACCATGATTATACATTTGATCCTAGAGGTTATTAATAGCCTCTGATAAGTTTATTGAGTATGGAGATGATATATGATATAATCAGACCTGTGTTTTAGGAAAATCATCTTGACAGCTGAGCAGAGTATGGACTGGAATGAGGGAGATTTACAATAGGAATATCAACTAGAAGACAATTATAATTACTTCACATGTAAGATCAAGAGAGCCTATACCAGAATGACACCTGTGTGAGAAGGAGATTGATAGATAGATAGTTGGGTAGACATGGAGATAATCAGTTTACATATACATATATATGTATGTCTATACATATTACACACATACATGCATCTATATCTATACATATAAAAATATACAGAGAGATTATATAAAGATAGACCATAAGCCTGACTATTGGATTGAATATATATTATATTATATTATATTATATTATATTATTGTTATATATATATATATAGATAGATATAGATATATATCTATATCTATCTATATATATATATATAATATATGGGATGAGTCAGAGCTGAGATACGAATGACACTGTGGTTGCAAGCTTGGATTATTGGGAGGATGCTGATATCCTTAGCATTAAAATTAATAAAATACCTATAAGGAAAAAGTGGTGAGGGGAAGATAATGAGTTATTTTAGATAGTAGTGTGAGAAATCTATGAGATTAAAAAGTCAGAGAGATCCAAAAGGCCCTCAGGAGAGAGGTTAGAGCTAGATTTATACAGTTGGGTATCATATGCATAAATATGATAACTAAATTTATGGCATCTAATGAGATTACCAAATAAGAGAGCACATGCAGAATTTTAAGAAACAAAGACAATCTCAGGTTGTACATATAATCTGGGTTAAGACCCAGCAAAGAAAAGAATATTTAGATGGAAGAGATCATTATTATGATCCACAATAGAGAGAATATGAAGGATAAAGGGTAATTGACAGGGTTAAACACTAAAGAGTTCAAGAAAAATGTAGATTGAGAAAAGGCCATTAGTCTCAGCTATTAAGAGACCACTGGTAATTTTGTAGAGAGAAGTTTCAGCTTTATGATGAGGTCAGAAGCCACATTGCTAAGTGTATATAGGATCAAATCCAAGTAGAGGAAGTCAAGCAAATTTCTATAGCTGTTTTTTTTATATATATATATATATTTTATAATATTATCCCTTGTATTCATTTTTCCAGATTATCCCCCCCTCCCTCTATTCCCTCCCCCCGACGACAGGCAATACCATACATTTTACATGTTACAATATAGTCTAAGTACAATACATGTGTGTGAATATCATTTTCTTGTTGCACAATAAACATTAGAATCCGAAGGTACATGCAACCTGGGCAGACAGATATTAGTGCTAACAATTTACATTCCCCTCCCAGTGTTTCTTCTCTGGGTGTAGCTACCTCTGTCCATCATTGATCAACTGGAAGTGAGTTGGATCTTCTTTATGTTGAAGATTTCCACTTCCATCAGAATACATCCTCATACAGTATTGTTGTTGAAGTGTACAGTGATCTTCTGGTTCTGCTCATTTCACTCAGCATCAGTTGATTTAAGTCTCTCCAGGCCTCTCTGTATTCCTCCTGCTGGTCATTTCTTACCGAGCAATAATATTCCATAACTTTCATATACCACAATTTACCCAACCATTCTCCAACTGATGGACATCCATTCATCTTCCAGTTTCTAGCTACAACAAAAAGAGCTGCCACAAACATTTTGGCACATATATGTCTCTTTCCGCTCTTTAGTATTTCTTTGGGATATAATCCCAGTAGTAGCGCTGCTGGGTCAAAGGGTATGCACAGTTTGATAACTTTTTGGGCATAATTCCAGATTGCTCTCCAGAATGGCTGGATTCTTTCACAACTCCACCAGCAATGTATTAGTGTCCCAATTTCCCCACATCCCCTCCAACATTTGTCATTATTTGTTCCTGTCATCTTAGCCAATCTGACAGGTGTGTAGTGGTATCTCAGAGTGGTCTTAATTTGCATTTCTCTGATCAGTAGTGATTTGGAACACTCTTTCATGTGAGTGGATATAGTTTCAATTTCTTCCTCTGAGAATTGTCTGTTCATATCCTTTGACCATTTATCAATTGGAGAATGGTTCGGTTTTTTATAAATTAGGGTCAGTTCTCTCTATAGCTGTTTTTTTTTCAAAAAGGCTAACCATGAAGGGGAGAAAAAATTAAGATGTTTGGGCCAAATGAGGCCAAGTATCAAGAAAATCTAGAGAAGAGAGTCTCCAGGAAGAGTGCATTTCTTTTTTTTTTTTTTTTTTTTTTTTTTAAATTTTTTTTTTATTATATATATATATATATTTTATAATATTATCCCTTGTATTCATTTTTCCAAATTACCCCCCCTCCCTTATTCCCTCCCCCCGACGACAGGCAATACCATACATTTTACATGTGTTACAATATAGTCTAAGTACAATACATGTGTGTGAATATCATTTTCTTGTTGCACAATAAACATTAGAATCCGAAGGTACATGTAACCTGGGCAGACAGATATTAGTGCTAACAATTTACATTCACTTCACAGTGTTTCTTCTCTGGGTGTATCTACCTCTGTCCATCATTGATCAACTGGAAGTGAGTTGGATCTTCTTTATGTTGAAGATTTCCATTTCCATCAAAATACATCCTCATACAGTATCGTTGTTGAAGTGTACAGTGATCTTCTGGTTCTGCTCATTTCACTCAGCATCAGTTGATTTAAGTCTCTCCAACCCTCTCTGTATTCCTCCTGCTGGTCATTTCTTACTGAGCAATAATATTCCATAACTTTCATATACCACAATTTACCCAACCATTCTCCAACTGATGGACATCCATTCATCTTCCAGTTTCTAGCTACAACAAAAAGAGCTGCCACAAACATTTTGGCACATATATGTCTCTTTCCGCTCTTTAGTATTTCTTTGGGATATAATCCCAGTAGTAGCGCTGCTGGGTCAAAGGGTATGCACAGTTTGATAACTTTTTGGGCATAATTCCAGATTGCTCTCCAGAATGGCTGGATTCTTTCACAACTCCACCAGCAATGTATTAGTGTCCCAATTTCCCCACATCCCCTCCAACATTTGTCATTATTTGTTCCTGTCATCTTAGCCAATCTGACAGGTGTGTAGTGGTATCTCAGAGTGGTCTTAATTTGCATTTCTCTGATCAGTAGTGATTTGGAACACTCTTTCATGTGAGTGGATATAGTTTCAATTTCTTCCTCTGAGAATTGTCTGTTCATATCCTTTGACCATTTATCAATTGGAGAATGGTTCGGTTTTTTATAAATTAGGGTCAGTTCTCTCTATAGCTGTTTTTTTTTCAAAAAGGCTAACCATGAAGGGGAGAAAAAATTAAGATGTTTGGGCCAAATGAGGCCAAGTATCAAGAAAATCTAGAGAAGAGAGTCTCCAGGAAGAGTGCATTTCTTAAAAAGTAGAGTCTTAGGATTTTTTTTTCACCATATATTTATTTTTAATTTTTGGATTTCAGGATTTTAAAGCAAGGTATGATTTTAATATGTGAAATATTCATATCATAAAGTGTTAAGGTACTTTAGATCTACTTGTATTTTAATTTTATCAAAAAAGATAATACTATTCATTTCTCCGTAATATGAATACTTGGACAAAGGCAAAGAGGAATAATAAAATCCAAGTACAATTTAATTTTAAGAAATCTGAGAAACTCAAACCTAACTCTTGTTTTGGATACTATTAGATATGATGTCATTAATAGACACAGACCAGAATTTCAAGTTTTGGACTATTGATTCACAATAATTTAAATTCATCAGCTATAATTCATATTCTATCAATAATCATACATTTTCCAAATGAACAATAATTATCTTTCTTAAAAAATCAAAGTGATCCTAAATCATAGCAGAGTTCCCCAAAAGGAACAATGGACTGACATGGGAAATTTCTTTCAGTATAGATTTTCATGCGTACAAATGTAAGAAGATTATAATAGATATACTCAGGATAAGAACTTAGCATGTTTCAAACCTTGAAAGAATTCTATTATATTCTCAGGAAATATTCCATTACTTTTTTAACTGTCAGACTTAGTTACTAGTTCTATTTTTGTTCTTGATTTGTTTTTGGTCTCTTGTATATCACATCTCATTTCTATCTATAAATAAAATGCTCTTTTGTATCATAACTCATGCTCTTAGGAGATAATTCCCAACTCCTATTTTTGCTCTCCATCAAATAAAAGGGATGCCCAGGTAGCTGTGTCAACTTATCTTGTAGATCTATTTTTTATGATTTTTGCAAATACCTGAAGTTTTAATGGTTTCTAAAATATAAATACTATACTATTGAACAAATGTTAAAATGTAAATAGAATATTTCCTATATTTCTTCTCTATTATTTCTACTTAGAAAGGGAAATCAATTCCTTATAACATTGGGAAAAATATTTGATCACTTTGTTTTTGCAAAAGTTTTGTGGCTTTGGACTCAGAAACAGAATGTTAGCAAATAAAAAAGAAATTCCTTTAAGACTTTTCCAGGATTAATCATTGGGATATAATTCTTCTTCACATTATCAATTTAACTTTGTGTAAAGGTCTGAAACACCAGGAAATACATTTGGGAAAGTAATAGAATTCGTCTTTAAAAATATATTTAAAAAGAATATTAGAGATGATAGGAATAAGCTAATCACTCCAGTCTTTTGAATCTGTTAGTTGAGTGATGAGATAAACAAAAATAGCTTATAAAATAGTCACACAATACAATTTAGTGGAAGCTTAATAAGATACCTACAATTATTGGTAGAGACATACTGGTAAACACACTTTAAAATTACAATTGCACAGCTGATTAGAAAAATTGTCATTTTTAAAATAACATGTGAATTATAAAATTTATCTAATTTATAATAGTTCCTTAGAATTTCTAATAATTTGCCATGTAAGAACTGCCTAAAACAACCATGATTTGCACTCATTGGCACCTTTGCTTGATCCAAGTCTCTGCAAATCATTACTGCTGGGAGATGCTGCTCAGATTTGGGTCATTATAGATTAATTCTGCAAAATCTTAGATCAGTGATCATGTTCCTTGGTGATTATTTTGTTCATATATTGGGCATTCACATATTTTACCTCGCATCAACTCAATTCCATCTCCTTCTATTTTACAGCCTCTCTACAAATGACTTTGTGTTTTAGAAAAGTATATGGACACTTTAAAAATCTTGCTCTATTCTTTCTTTGTCTTTCCCTCTATATTTTACTGACTTATATTCTGAAATTTTCTCCAAGTCTAAAGGAAAGTAACTATCACCACCTTTACTTTCAAAGTATATCTTTTAGCTACATGGTTAATGACTTCTACTTCTTTCTTTTAAGGGAACTTAACTATCCTTCTATAATATTCATTTTCTTTCTTGAGTCTTTCTTCTTTGACATCAGTATCCTATAACTTTTCTAAAGATAAAACATGCAAGTCTCTACCCAATTCTTGACCCTCTTTGTCTCTTCTAACTAATAATGTTCTTTTTTTATGACAAACTCCATAGTTTAGTGAGATAAAATCAGGTGTGAAAATAGAGTCCTTGAAGAAGAGTGAGCAAATATTAGTGATTCTAAAATATTAAAATCATTAGACAATATTGCTATCATGGAACTGAAAGGAGAGAAGTAACAACATTTTTCAGAGAAGAGGTCCTATCAAAATCTTGAATACAGTAAATGGCAGAGAGTGGTTAGCTAAATGCAAGGTCTGGATTCAAAACTTGAGAATTTCATATTATGGGGAAATAAGGATACTCTTACACATGGTATATGGAAGGATAATTATTTGAAGAATAAAAATTATGGAGTATTTAACATTTGAAATTAAATATACTATATATTTCTTTATAAACAAAACAAATTATACATTTATAAATTATATATTCACAAATTAATCTCACATATTCATATACAATCCATCTCTAGAAAAAGAACCAATAAATAAAATATGTATAGTATAACTATATGTATATAAATTATACACATACACACATATATACACACATATATACATGTGTGTGTTTACTTGTAGACTGCTCTAGAGCAGGAGGAAAGGAGAAAAAATGTGCCCAAAAGAGAATAAACAAAAACTTTCAAGGAAACAGAAAAACAAAGTAGCTTCAATGGAAATTCATGGTTTTATACTGAATTATCTCTTAAAGTCTTTAAATACATGGAGTTTTTTCCCCTTTTTGTATTTAAGTTCAAAATTAATGAATTCTATAAGTAAAAGATTGTATTCATATGACTGTGTAATTTCCATTTCTTCATAAAAACAACATCAACAACAACAACAACAACAAAAAAAAAAAACTACTCATATCCTTTGACCATTAATTAATTGGAGCATGACTGGTACTCTTGTGTTTTTATCATTATATATCAAAATGTTTGAATTTGTTTATGAGAAAAAAGAAGAAAAGTTAAATTTGTCATTCTCTTTCTAAGTTGTGCCTTTCCTGTGTGAAAACCATACATTCTGAAGAATTTGAATTGCAATTCAAAAGAGTCTTTCCTTTATGGGTAGAATGGAATTTGCTACTAAGGAGCAAAGCAGACAATACATCAAAACAAAAGTTATTCCTCTTTCCAGAATAATTTTCTTTAGCTCTACTATGGTAGATTCTACCAAATGGAAAAGCCTAGATGAGTTAAAAGTCACAATAGCAAACATAAACACTTTTACACTGGCATGATGGAAATAATCAATCAATCATTATGAACCAAATCAATAAGTAACAAAAGCTCATAAGAATGATCAGGAGGAAAAAAAAGCTTCTTATGTGAAGACTCAGATCAAATGATCACAGGAGATACTCTGCCATTTTGACTTGGAATTTAAAGAATTGAAGGATGATTCAAATTAGTATGAGGAGACGATGGAGGAGTATGTGTGGGAATTTCATTGTATAGGGAAATAAATGAACAAAGTCATCAAGTTGAAAAAGCTTGAGACTTTTTATCAGGGATAGTAAGTAATTAAGCCTGAATCAAGTAATCTTACCTGAGGAAAAAGAGAGATAGCAAAGAATATAGCTTTGTGGATAAAATTCAGGGGGTCTAGGAGTTTGGATGGAACAAAAATTGTATTATTTTATTCATGCAATAGTATAAGATTATTTAATGGCATGAATAGATGATATTAAGCTATTTAGTTATTTTAAATGTAAGAGTTCTTTGAACTTATTGGGCACTTGCTGAGAAAAAGAGTACATATACTTCAGTCCCTGTTTGGCTATATTTTCATATTGTTTCCTAAAATGAATAGATAAGGTGGTGATGATAACGATTATTGTTATGTTATTGCTTCATAGTAGAAGGATGATTTTTTTTTGACTCCAATTTAAGCAGACATTGACTAATCTAGTTTTGTCTAGGGATCTAGTTTTGTCATCACTGTTATTATTGTTTTTGTGGTGGTGGTAGTGATTTTCTGTTTCATTTTTACCTTTTTATATATGGGGAAGAGCTCATTTAAAAATATAACAAGGAATATAAATAAACTAGAATTTTATCATATAAGATCTTAAAAAGACTTTAAACAATTACATCTAATCTTTTTGAAAATTAAAAAGGAAAGAGTTAACTGGAGAGAGGAGAATTTTGTAGCCGTTTTCCCTAATGACATCATTTTCAAGATATATAAGGAAAGGATTTAAATTTAAAGGCATAAGAGTCATTTCACAATTGACAAATAATCAAAAGTTATAAGTGGACCATTCTCAAAGAAAGAAATCCAACCTGTCATTAACCCCATTTTTACAAACTTATATGAGGATCAATTCTGATGGATATGGCTCTCTTCAACAATGAGATGATCCAAATCACTTCCAATTATTAATGAAGAGAACAAGCTACACCCAGCAAAAGAACTATGGGAAATGAGTGTGGACCATAATATAGCATTTCTATCTGTTATTGTCTGCTTGCATTTTGTTTTGTTTTGTTTTGCTTTGCTTCTCAGGTTATTTTCGCCTTCTTTCTAAATCTGATTTTTATTGTGCAACAAGATAACTATATAAATATGTATACATACATTGTATTTAACATATGCTTAACATATTTAACATGTATTGGACTACCTGCCAGGGAAAAATGGGGAGGGGGTGGGGAAAAGGAGGGGAAAAGTTGGAACAGAAGGTTTTGCAAGGGTCAATGTTGAAAAATTACCCACGCATATGTTTTATAAATAAAAAGTTACAATTTCTAAAAAATTCCTTGCCTTTTACCTGATCTGTAACCTTTCACCTGACCTGTAACCAAACTCTGAGATGATCTACCATGACATTGGTATGTGATGAAATTGAAATTTCTTCTCAGCCTAATTAATAAATGATAATTTATTAAATATATAAAGTGTCTAAGTAAAAAAAGATATAATTTGAATTCTCAATCACACTATCTTATTATAAAGTTAAATCTTTATCAAAGTTTTCATTGAACTAATTAAAAAATGAGGTTCAGCACTGCAAGATATAAAGATGTAGAATGACATGGATAAACAAAATAATTTATTCCCACAAAAGTGTTTTTTTTTCTTTTTCTTGAAAACATATGATGGAAAGAAAACATCTCAAGTGGAAAGTCAATTCCCCTTTTAAGACTGTAGATGAAATGGTTAAGATGCCAACAGTGAGTTTAATCAGATACGAATAAAGTCTAACATTATAAAGAGGGAAATGTGACAAAGTATTTATATTTCACTGTTTGTGTTTTAAAATATATATCTAGGGATTCTCTTTTTGGCCTTTTTGCAAATACTTCACATTTGTAATTCAACTCTACTTATTTTGTGTTCCATGACTTATACTTCAACCAAGTAATATTCTTTACACATTTCAATCTGACTATTGTGAATAAAGAATGAATACTTCTTTATTTGAAAACTTCCAATACTCAATGTGTAGTACTAGAACAAATCTAAGTGTACTAAAGGAATATTTCAAGAAAGATAGACCTACTTCTGACTTTTACTACAAATATAACTATTTTGTAAAAAAAAAAAAGCCAAACAAACAAACAACAACAACAACAACAACAACAAAAACATTCTTACCCAAACAGACAACAAATTCACTATCTTTTTTTCCCTCTCTTCAACTTATTAGAATCCAGTTGTCTTAACCATGGGCAGGTAGGTGACACAGTAGATAAAGTGCTATGCCTGGAATCGGGAACACTTATCTTCCTGAGTTTAAATCTGGTTTTACATACTTACTAGCTGTTCGATCCTGGACAAATTATTAAATTCTGATTTCCTTTGTTGCTCATGTATAAAATGAACTGGAGAAGGAAATGGCAAATCCCTTTAGTATCTAGCCAAGGAAATCCCAGATGGGGTCTCAGAAAATAAAACTCATTTGAAAAGGACTGAACAACAAGCCTTTACCTCATCTTTGTTATATTGCTGTTTATTTATTTTCACATAAGCCAAAATCACAGATAAAGAGTACTAGAATACATGAGTTTAAATCTTGGCTCTGATACTTTTTGTCCGGTTGACCCTGGACAAACAGTTAAACGTTTCTGAATCTCAGTTATTGAGACAGTTACATTAAATGGCCTCTGAGGTCCCTTTTGGTACTGAGTTTATAAGTCAATGATCATTCCATTATATGATCTATAAAGTAAAACATGGGTATTCTTTTTCTTAATTTAGGGAGAAATTCCTTTCTGTGAGTAGTCACAAATTCCATGAAGGGAGGAAAACAGTTGATGTGGGTCTAGTGGCCAATAGCACTGGTTAACTACACCAATAGCCTACAATCCCGATCTAAGTTGGTATGGCATTCTAAATAGCTAACTGTAGAAATGGAAATAGTATTATCCAAATGCTTTAATAGAGCTTTACATCATAGAGAAGTTGAATGTAACCAAAGTAACAACATTGTATCATCTTTGAAGTCTATCTTAAAAAGGATGCACTCAACACATGAGGAGTTTTCTTCTAGATTTTTTTTTTTTGCATTCTGTGGGTAGCAGTTCCAGCCCTGGGATGTTGGCTTCGTTGCTTTTTCTTACTACCTGACCTACCTACCTATCTCTTTTTTTTTTCCTTTATCAATTCTACATTACCTATTGTTCCCTTTCCCTTTACTCCATTCACTGGAGTAGCCAGAAATGATTTCTTGTTCTCCCATTCCCTTAACAGTTATTGAATCTCTCTTTTATTCTTAAAAGTCTTCTTTGTATTCTTTTTACTTATTTATATATACATATCTTCCTGACTAAATTTTAAGCACCAAGATGGCAGGAATCGAGTGTAATTCTGTGGTAATAAAACACCCAAATAGATGTACATTCCAAATGTTACAATGGTACCCAAGAAATACTGAAAGCCCTTGACCTACCTTACTTCTTATTAAATAGGAACTACTAAAGAATATCAACAATCATCATACCAGAAGACAAGAGAAAGCATAGGTGTGTTACAATAGTTACTATTTAGAAAAATTGCCAAATTAGAGACAATGACTTTGTTGATGTATGGAAGAGAACAAGGAATGTATCACTTTCATCTTTGTTATTCTCTTCAATACCTAGCACAACATCTTCCTCAGATTTGCACAAAATGGGCACAAAATTTTTGATAATTCCTAATCTTATAGCAGCATTTTTAATGATGTCACAGATGTCTGCACCCCAAGATTGTGTCCCCAGTAATGCTCTAGTGTGGTCACACTGAGAGCAAGTTCTACCATTAATCTTCTGGGTGTGTATTACCAGTTTTTATTTATCCTCTAGAAACTGTCATGAGTTATATCAAATGCTACCCTTTTGATTGAGAGCAAAATCTCTGTTGGTTCTATAGAAAGAAGTTTTTTTTTTCTCCTCTGTAGTCAGGGATTTAAAATTCTCATGTGTGAATGGGCAGTCAACTCCATCAATCAGAATGTACTGTCTACTTCTCCAGATATTCCTTTAGATATATTATTTAAAATAATTTCTGTGATATATATATAGATATATATGTGTGTGTGTGTGTGTTTACACATACACACCTACATTATGTATATAAAATGTCATTAGACTAAAATAATGAATTTGTCTTTTCAACAAAGTTATGTTATTGTGATAACCATAAATCAAAAGATTAACTCTACTTTTGTAGGCAATTCATTAAAATAAGTGTTCGTATAACATATCTGTCATTAAGAGAAGGAAAGGGAAAATGATTGACTAATAATGAATGGAATCTTTAAAATCTTTCTTAAAAACAAGGAAATAAAAATAAAATAAGTAAAGAATAAAATATGCTGACTATTGAATCTTACTCTCATGGTTTTCAATTGCCATAATTTGTAAAGATGAATGAGTCACATTCATGTATAGAATATTTTTTTTGCTCTGAATTATGGCTTGACATGTGACTAAAATTGTGTATTGTTTTTACATGGGGTATATAAGGTTTCTAACTCCCAAAAATGTGATTTACTAATCCAAAGGAAATTTACTGAAAATAAACTAACCTTTATCCATAAATGGAAATTTTTGTAACACAAAAAACTCACATTTTTTTACAAAGCATATGACAGCTCTTAGGTAAAAACTTAGACATTGATCATCTGCTCCCCTGAGTGGTGTAGTATAACTATACAGAGAATCATAGAATTCTCCCAGTTGGAAAGGATTTTAGATCACTAAGTTATTGTCAATGAAATTGGCTTAAAGCAGCCTACTTGTAAAGACTTCTAGCTTAATAATATAAAATTTTAATTCTTTATATTTTTATTACTTGTTTTATATAGATTACTATTCCCAGGATTTTTTATTTGGGTGAGTTCTATTAATTTTATTAATTGTGACACAACAATGATCATTGTTCTCAAAAATCTGTTTCTCCTGATAATAATCTCTGGTAGATGCTATTGATTTGGAAAGACTCAGAATAAGAGCCTAGAAAAGAAGTGCATTTCTACTTTCTGTGTATTATCCTTAGAAAGATCCCAAATGGTTTTCAGTCAACCATTTTGTATTCTTTCTTAGTTTTTTTCATCTTCAAATCTAAAGATGCTCAGGCTTTATCATGTACTTTTTGTATATCATTCTAGCCTATATTGTGCCCTGGCAGGAGATTGTGTCTTAAAGATACATACATTCATTTTTTAGATCACTGGCATTTAGTGAGTTGAAGTTACAGTAAATTACTTTTTTCTGTCTCATAGACTTGATTATGCCTCCCTATGGGCTTGGGCTACAATCATGAACTGTTAAGAAACTGGTTGAAAGACAAATAGTTTGCTGTGTAATTTACAACTCTTAAAATGGAAAGCAGAAAATTAAAGTAAGATGCAAAATCACTTTCTTTGCATTTCCCAAAACATCTTCAAAGATACATTTAAAATATAATGTGAAAATGGTAAATTTGGAATTCTGTTCTTTATGGACTATTTTGAAAAGCTCAAGGGACCATAGGAATAGACTTCAAATGAGTCTCATTTAAAAACCTCAGAAGGTCAAATGTATTTCGTGAAAGTGGAAAAGAAAAAGAATTGAGTGTGGTTTTCTTGAACAAGAGTTTTCAAAATGGAACTTTGATTTAACACTTTTTAAACTGTTGCCTTCATATAATAACCTACATGTTTTCCAACCATCTATCAAGTTATTTCACTTACTAATTATAAATCCTATGCTTTGGAAGAACAATTTGTGGAAATGCAAAGTTAGATTGTTCAAAAATCATGGAAAAGAAAAAAAATATATTTTAATAGTGTGCTTGCAGTTCTTTATGCAAAATGTATGGATTCTAAAATCATTTATAATAGTATTATTCACAATAGGGGCACATTTGGAGAGGGGGGAACATGTTGCATGACATATGTTATATTGGAATACTGCCACTACTAGAGTGGCTGTTGGGGTCTCCATCTTTGGCTTCATATTTAAACACCCAGTACATGGCATGTTCCCAACACAACACATACACCCTATCGTGTCTTACTGCTTAATTATGGCTTATATTCATAACATATGTTATATATTGTCAACAGAAAGAAAAAAAGCATACTTAGATTTGAGCTGAATTTAGTGTCTTTAAAATATTCAAATATGTTGTTTTCCAATAACATATGGTCATGAAAAAATGTTTTCCCTGCCCTCCAACAGTAGATTTCTTCTAGAATGAATCATGAATTCTACAAGTAAATTAAATGGACTATTCTACTGAAAAAATTATTTTGGACTTTTGCTTGAATTTTTGTATTGCTATTCAAAAAAATTCAAAATATCTAAATAAATCTTTGATGAGATCCAAATCTAATTTCAGTAAATTTTTATTTTATCATATTAAAAATAGGCATCAAGTTAAGAAGTTATTAATCACCCATTCTGTGCCATGAACTATATCAAGTACTTGAAGACTCATATATAAAAATGATTTTAGTAATTTTATAATTGAGAATAATCAAGCTAAGTTTTATCTCTAATATATAATGCTAAATTTAGCTTAAAGCTCTTGGATGAAATTGTTAATTGATGTGCACCTTACAGGTGTTCCTGAAATGCCTTCACTATTAATTTGAGAAATTTAGAAAAAAAATGCAGTCAAGGACCCATTCATAAATCCTTATAAAAATGTTCTTAAAACAAAAAAAAAATCTTAATGTCCTTTAAATTTAAAGGAAAACCTGTTATAGAAGTCCTACGATCTAGGATCTAGACTTAGCTCTTCCATTAACCCATATGTGACTTTGAAGCTAGTTACTTTCTCTGGATTTTAATTTTTTATTCATAAATGAGATTTCTGGCATTGCATAGTCTCATAATTTCAACACTCAACTATTGTAATATCATTCTGGTTGGTTTTCTTGTCATAAGTTTCTCTATATTCCAACCCATCTACCATTTGGATAAAAAACATGTTTCTCAACTGTCCATTCAAAACCAATAGTTACTCATTGTCTCCAGGATCAAATACAAAATCAATAAAAATAAGATATATATTTTTTTATAATTGATACAATTATTGGGTAGCTAGGAGCTGGGCAAGAAAGAGTATAGGGAAAGGATTTGGGCTGCCAGCCAACAAGTGACAAGGTGAGAAGAACATTCCCTAAGTAAGAAAGAACAACTCACTCCGGCCTCCTTTCCTATCCCTCCAAGTTCAAACCTGGGCCAGGAGCCCAATTGTTAAGAGCTAGTGTTTTTTTTTGTTTGTTTGTTTTTTGTTTTTGATAATTTTTTATTGACAGTACATATGCATGGGTAATTTTTTACAACATTATCCCTTGCACTAACTTCTGTTCCGACTTTTCCTTTCCCTCCCTCCACCCCCTCTCCTAGATGGCAAGTAGTCTTATACACGTTAAATATGTTATAGTATATCTTAGATACAATATATGTGTGCAGAACCTAACAGTTCTCTTGTTGCATAGGAAGAATTGGATTCAGAAGGTAAAAATAATCTGAGAAGGATAACAAAAATGCAAACAGTTCACACTCATTTCACAGTAATCCTTCTCTTGGGTGTAGCAGATTCTGTCCATCACTGAAAATTTTCTATTTTGTGATCAATAATGATCTCTAGTTCATCTTTGGTCACAAATTCCTTCCTCCTCCACAAGTCTGAGAGGTAAACTACACTATGTTCCTCTAATTTATTTATAATCTCATTCTTTATGCCTAAATCAAATACCCATTTTGATCTTATCTTGGTGTATGGTGTTAAGTATAGGTAATTAGGTTTGGTTTTAAAGCCTTTTACAATCTTTACCCCTTCCAATCTGGCCAGTCTTATTATTCATTATTGTCTTTCATGTACCCTGTGATTTAGAGAAATAGATACTCTTACTGATAGTATAAAATATTTAGGAATCTATCTGCCAAGGGAAAATCAGGAACTATATGAGCAAAATGACAAAACACTTTCCACACAAATAAAGTCAGATCTAACTAATTGGAAAAATATTAAAGGCTTTTGGATAGGGCAAGCTAATATAATAAAGATGACAATACTACCTAAACTAATCTATTTATTTAGCTTATACCAATAAGACTCCCAAAAATTATTTTAATGACCTAGAAAAAATAACAACAAAGTTCATATGGAAAAACAAAAGGTCAAGAATGTCAAGGGAATTAATGAAAAAAAAAATCAAATGAAGGTGGCCTAACTGTACCAGATCTAAAATTATATTGTAAAGAAGTGATTACCAAAACCATTTGGTATTGGCTAAGAAATAGACTAGTTGATCAGTGGAATAGGTTAGGTTGCAAGGACAAAACAGTCAATAACTTTAATAATCTAATGTGTGACAAGCCCAAAGACCCCAGCTTTGGGATAAGAATTCACTGTTTGACAAAAATTGCTGGGAAAATTGGAAATCAGTATGGCAGAAATTTGGCATTGACACACACTTAACACTGTACAACAAAATAAGGTCAAAATGGGTTCATGACCTAGGCATAAAGAATGAGATTATATAAATAAATTAGATGAACATAGGATAGTTTACCTCTTAGACCTGTGCAGGAGGAAGGAATTTATGACCAAAGAAGAACTAGAGATCATTACTGATCACAAAATAGAAAATTTTGATTATGTCAAATTAAAAAGGTTTTGTACAAGCAAAACTAATGCAGACAAGATTAGAAGGGAAGCAATAAACTGGGAAAACATTTTTACAGTCAAAGGTTCAGATAAAGGCCTCATTTCCAAAATATATAGAGAATTAACTCTATAAGAAATCAAGCCATTCTCCAATTGATAAATGGGAAAAGGATATGAACAGACAATTCTCAGATGAAGAAATTGAAACTATTTCTAGCCATATGAAAAGATGCTCCAAGTCATTATTAATCAGAGAAATGCAAATTAAAACAACTCTAAGATACCACTATACACCTTTCAGACTGACTAGAATGACAGGGAAAGATAATGCAGAATGTTGGAGGGGATGTGGGAAAATTGGGACACTGATACATTATTGCTGGAATTGTCAGCCATTCTAGAGAACGATTTAGAATTATGCTCAAAAAGTTATCAAACGTGCATACCCTTTGATCCAGCAGTGTTACTACTGGGCTTATATCCCAAAGAGATTTTAAAGAAGGGAAAGGGATCTGTATGTGCAAGAATGTTTTTGGCAGCCCTCTTTGTAGTGGCCAGAAATTTGAAACAGAGTAAATACCTATTGATTGGAGAATGGCTGAATAAATTGTGGTATATGAATATTATTGTTCTGTAAGAAATGACCAGCAAGATGATTTCAGAAAGGCCTATAGAGACTTACGTGAATTGATGCTGAGAGAAATGAGCAGGACCAAGAGATCATTATATACTACAACAACAATACTATTTAGTGATCTATTCTGATGGACATGGCCCTCTTCAACAATGAGATGAACCAATTCAGTTCCAATAGAGCAACAATGAACTGAACCAGCTAGACCCAGCAAAAGAACTCTAGGAGATGACTATGAACCACTACATAGAATTCCCAATCTCGCTATTTTTGTCTACCTGCATTTTTTATTTCCTTCACAGGCTAATTGTACTATATTTCAAAGTCAGATTCTTTTTGTACAGCAAAATAACTGTATGGACATGTGTATATACATACATACATATATATACATATATATACATATATATATATATATATATATATATATATATATATATATATATATATATATATATATATATATATATATATATATATATATATAGTATTTAACTTATACTTTAACATATGTAACATGTATTGATCAATCAGCCATCTGGAGGAGAGGGTGGGGGGAAGGAGGGAAAAGTTGGAACAAAAGGTTTTGCAATTGTCAATGCTGAAAAATTACCCATGCATATATCTTGTAAATAAAAAGCTATAATAATAATAATAATAATAATAATAAAAGAGAGAAATATTCTTTCAGTTTCTCAAATAAGATTCTTTATTCAGACTGAGGGCATTTTTACTATCAACTCTTTATACTTAGAAAGTTTTGCCTCTTCATCTCTGCCTTGTGACTTCCTTTGAGGCTCAGTTAAAATATTAGTTCCAGTAAGAAGCCTTGTCTATCTCCCTTAATATTAATGACTTCCCTCTGAGATTATCTCCAATTTACCCTGTATACATCTGGTATGTACAGAATTCTTTGCATATTGACATCCCTTTTAGACTCAGAGTTTCTTGAGGGCACGGATTATTTCTGCATGTTTTGCATCCACCATTTTTAACATAGTGCTTAGCAATAGAATGCGCTTAATAAAAACTAACTTGGAGCCCATACTTTTTTTCATTGACATAGAAGCAAAAAGAGATAAGGAAAAAAAGTTGAATTCAAGGATTTTTTTTTTTTTCCCCCTGAGGCTGGGGTTAAGTGACTTGCCCAGGGTCACACAGCTAGGAAGTGTTAAGTGTCTGAGATCAGATTTGGACTCAGGTCTTCCTGAATTCAAGGCTGTTGCTCTATCCACTGCGCCACCTAGCTGCCCTGAATTCAAGGGTCTGGAATGATAATCATGAGAGTGAAAAACAGAATGAGGGAAGAATGAAGAGAATAATCAAAAGAAACCATATATGTCACATGATCCTTCCCCTTTGGGCCCAGGAAAGCATGAGGAATTGTAAAGGGCTGAAACTATGAAAAGGTGCACTTGAATCAGACAACTAAGCACTTAAGGCTAATTAATTATTCAATAATGACTCTATTAGCATATGTTTGGAAAAATGGCCCTTCTCCCAGTTTGGTGCTGGCTCAATGTTTGGGGTTAAGATAATTGTAGGCAAGGATTAGAGGGTGGGGTGACAGAAGTCAGAGACACACTTGGCTATAGGACTAGGAGGAGAAAGGTGGAGATTCTGGACTCCAGAATCCAGGAGAGATCTTTGGCAAAACTCCTGGCAGTTTGCCTGCTTCTTTCACTTCTCCTCCTCCCTTTATTCAGGAAGGTGAAGTTGATAGGGGAGGGTCAACAGCCTGTTCTGGTGTAGGAGGAGGTGAAGCTGAGCTATGAGAGTGAGAATCACCATGCCCTTCAAGTTCTCTTAAATCCGCATGCCTGCTGGTGATATTTCCATTAATCTCTCCTTTCTCATTCTCTTTCTCCTCATATTTCCTCATCTGGCTGTTCTTAAAACTTTTATTTTTTCTAGAACTTGCAGAATTCTTTAAGGCCAATTTTATCCAGTTGTACACATAGAATGTTTCCTTAGAAATTGAATCAGGATCTTTATCATTATAATATTCACATAGTTGATTTCTTACTAGTTTCCAATTATCTGCCTCTATTTTTTTTCCTTGAAAAACCAAGAAACGTGCATTCTAATGTATCCACAAGTCCATCAATCTGCTCTCAAGTTACAATCAAACCTTGCCTCTTTATCAGTCTGAATATGCTTCCTGTAGATCTTCCTCGGGGTGGGGGATTTAGGTCTTTATACTATTAACTTCTTAATTTTTGACAAAGATGCACTGGCTCTGACAGACAGGTTTTATAACCCACTGGAAGGGCAGTGTCCAGTGCAAGCAGCTTCACTTGACAAGGTGATGTGGAGAGATCCAGAAAGTGGTGAATGGAAGGGACCAGATAGGTTAACTGCTTGGGGGAGAAGGTTTGCTTGTATCTCTACAGATGGAGAACGAATCAGATGGGTGCCAATGTGCTGTATTTGCCTTGTCCATCAGATAGAGATGAAGCAGACCCTTAAAGTGAAGGAGAAGACCCAAGAAACATTGGGTGGTTCCATCACTGACTGTGCCCACCACTAAAAGAGCATGGCAGTTATGGCAATTGACTCATGGACATTAAAAATTGTCAATGAGACTGATCTAGGACTTCAAAACCCTCAGGAATCATTGGAATACCTGAGGCATGATAAGACTGTTGCAAAACTTCAAAAACTTGCGAGGATCATTGGATTCCCTGACACATGAAGTAATGGACAATAGATTGGTTTTGGACTATCTTTTGGTTGCTAAAGTAGGCGTATGTATGATTGTTATTTACATACCCTCATTTTAGGACTTCTGGAAATTTTTTACAACACCATGTTGATTTATATTGTTTATTATATCACTACTCACATGTACAATTTATGTTTGTTACACCACATTGAGCCTGCAGACCAGCGATGGGGAGAGTCATCACTACTAGCCTATGTTTTATTGCTATGTGATTGTGTACATGCTGATGGATTTGTGTATACCTGTTTCTAGTAAGACCCTTCAGCTCAGAAACCCACTAACAATATCTATATTGACTCCCCACTTCCCTTTGGTGTTTTTCATCTCTCTTCCTGAGAAGTCAGGGAAGGCACGATCATCTCCTTTTTAGTGATATCCCCTCCTTTCCTGAGAAGTCAGGTAGGGCGTGATCACTTCCTTTTTGAGATTTTCACCTCCCTGAAAAGTCAGGGAGGGAGTGGCCACCTGTGTTCTAAAACAAAAGAAAGCAGGAGATGTAAAGGACTGAAACTCTGAATAGGTGCACTGGAATCAGACAACCAAGCACTTAAGGCTAATTATTTATTTGATAATGACTCTATTAGCATACATTTGGAAAAATGGCCCTTCTCACTGTTTGGTGCTGGCTCAATGTTTGGGGTTAAAATAATCATAGGCAAGGATTAGAGGGTGAGGTGACCGAGCCCAGAGACTCACTTGGCTGCAGGATGAGGAGGAGGAAGGTGGAGATTCTGTACTCCAGAATCAAGAAGAGATTTTTGGCAAAACTCCTGGCAGTTTGCCTGCCTGATTCTTTCACTCCTCCTCCTAAAGTCCAAGGACTTTTACTTATCCTAACTCTGCTGATCCTGAGAAGGTAGTTTGGACTTAACAAGGAATATCTTTCTTAATGCATAGAAAATACTCTTTGTAGGCCACTTGAATAAAAAATATAATGTTTTATAGTTTTAAATTTTTTGAAAGTATTTTCATAAACATCATTTTATTTTTTCCTCATAACAAATATAATTAGACCTTACAGACAAGGACACTTAAGTCAAGAGACCCAAAATTACATGCCCAAAGCCATACATTCTGTGAATCAGTTGAAAATCAAATGTGAAAATTAATACCTGCTGATTCTCACCATGGTGATTTTTTTCTCCTGAATCATCTTGCTCTCTATTCAAACTGAGATCTACCTACATTTCTGCCAAATATGATATCAGAAAAATATTAGCAAAGGAGTACAATAATGATGTACCAAAAGATAAGATAAGGCTATTAAAAAATTAATCTTTAATGTGCATGTATTTCTTACAGACATGTTGTTTTTATTTAAAATTTAATCCTTTGTGTGAACTGCTACTTTATATTACTATAGGTCTAATCCTAGGACTGGAAAAGACCTTCTGAAGTCATATTGTCCTTCTCCCTGCCTTCATTTCAATTGCCTTGCAAAAGATTAAGTTTGAAATGAAATGTACATCCTATTCTATCTTTTAGCAATCTTTGCCAGCTTCCATCCATCTCTAGTTATTTCTATTATATATCATTTTGCAAAGTGATTAGCTATATAAATTATATCCTTTAAGAAAGCCTAGTGTCTAAGAGAGTTAAAAACAGGTTTGTAGAGACCTGACATTAAGTGACTGAATTAGACATCCAAAAGAAGAATTCCTTGAAAGTCTTAACACAATTTAATATTTTTAAATACTAGATAAGAACACATACAATATTCTTTATTTGTTTCTTAATTTGTGTTTTGAAAAGAAATTTAACTATATTAATAAAATTAACAGAAAATTGATTTCCCAATGTACTATGTTTCTGAATGAGATATTAATGTATTTTATATAAAATATAACAAAAATATCTTATTAAAGTGATTATTTAAATACACGCTGCTCTTTGTGTTGCTAAAAAGCTGAAAAGGGGACATAATTAGCAGAGCTTCACCAGGAAAACTTACTGCACTTACAAATTTCTAATTTAGTGTACTACAATTACAAATTTAGTAAATTACAAATTTAGTGTACTATACTTACAAATTTCTAAGTTTCCATAATCAAATAGTTAATATGAAGATACCATCATGCTTGATAATCTTCCTTCCTATGATTACAAGATGCAGCTGAATGCTAGCTCATAAAACAATATTTTCCTTTTTACTCCAAACCATTTCTCACAAGGCAACATTTTCCTTACAAGACAGATATCTCAACTTCATATGGATTAACTCTATAAAAAGGCAAGAAGGGGGAAAAACACGACAGAGAAAGAATGTGAAGAAGGTATTGCAAAATCCATTAAAGATCTCATGTTCATTTGTCAGAAAGGAATGCAGTGGAAAAACTGGAGGAAAATACTAGTGCCCTTGATGCATCATGTACAACAGGATGTGGGCATTACTGCTTGATAAATTATAGTGTTTGTGCATTTATAGGACTTGAACAATGAATGCTTAGCCAATAATTGCTGTATTTTTCAACTGTTGTAGCCTTGAGGATGAACAATAGGTTTCATCATAAAGATGTTAAAACAATCCATTACCACATGACTTTTGCTGACCCTACTACTTGTACTAACAGGATAGCTTTTATGTACTATACAATACCTTACTGTTCTAGAAGAAGTTTAAAAGGGATGAAGAGGTGTAGAGTATTTCTGAAATGTCCAAAAGAAACACCACCTGAAAAAATACAATATTTATGAAATGGGAATTGGTATGGGAGTATATGTATGTGGGATCCTCAGGAGGGTTTCGATCTCCCATAAGATCATTCCTCAGGTAATGAACTTTTTTATTATAGTTTTTTATTTACAACATATGTGCATGAGTAATTTTTCAGCGGTGACAACTGCAAAACCTTTTGTTTCAGCTTTTTCCCTTCTTCCCCCACCCCTTCCCCCAGATGGCAGGCTGACCAATACATGTTAAATATGTTAAAGTATAAATTAAATACAATATATGTATACATGTCCAAACAGTTGTTTTGCTGCACAAAAAGAATCGGACTTTGAAACAGTGTACAATTAGCCTGTGAAGGAAATCAAAAATGCAGGCAGACAAAAATAGAGGGATTGGGAATTCTATGTAATGGTTCATAGTCATCTCCCAGAGTTCTTTCGCTGGGTGTAACTGGTTCAGTTCATTACTGCTCTTTTGGAACTCATTTGGTTCATCTCACTGTTGAAGAGAGCCACGTCAATCAGAACTGATCATCATATAGTATTGTTGTTGAACTATATAATGATCTCCTGGTCTTGCTCAGGTAATGAACTTTTAAAAGAATTATTCTGCCATGTTGTTAATGACTTTTTTTTTTTGAGGCAATTGGGGTTAAGTGACTTGCCCAGGGTCACACAGCTAGGAAGTGTTAAGTGTCTGACCACATTTGAACTCAGATTCTCCTGATTTCAGGGCTGGTAATCTATCAGTGGATACTACCACCTAGCTGCCTCTGGTTAATGGCTTTTAAAGAATATATGTATGTGTATGTATATTGTAGGTATGTACTTATATAGATACATATGTGTATATTTATATTTATATATGTATATTTATAATATATGTATATATATATATATATATATATATATACAGATATACCCCATTCCCATGTTCCTCTCATCATATTCTTACTGGGCAGTTGTGTCAAGCTTAATCAGAAATGGGACCACTGGACTGTACATTAGGATTCCTAGAAATTGACATGATGATTTAGAAAACCACATATTCATGTTATTTATACTTTTTATTTTTAAAACTTTTCCAATTCCATTTTTAATATAATAGTATTTTTATTTTCAAAATACATGCAAAGATAGTTTTCAACATTCACCCTTGAAAAACTTTGTGTTCCAAATTTTCCCAATAACATTTAATCTGAATCTTATCATACTTGGGTATAGGGAACTCCTATCAAGGAAACCTCTTCTGCCAATAAAGCTTGGCAGTTTGAGTGCAATATCAGGCTTTAGGGAGTTATGTGTGGGCCTAAATACTTTACTAAGGGTCTGCTAACCTTTCTGATAAGTTGTTTTTATGTTTATCTCCTTTTGGAAGCATGCAGATGGTAAAGGTAAGCAAAACATTAAGCAAGTAGATACAATAGATCAAGAAGACCTAAGGTCAAATCTAACCTCACACATTTATTATCTCTGGGATGGTATGATAACTTTATGACTCAACCTGTATTTTCCTCAGTTTCCTCAACTGTAAAATTGGGAAAATAATATCATATCTTTCCCAGGGTCATTGTAAGGATAAAATGAGTTATTTTTATTAATATTTAACTTAATCTATAAAATGCTCGACACAATCCTGGGACATAGTAGGCTCATAATGAATGCTTGTTTCCTTTCTTCCATTTGACTGTAAATTTTTTAAGAGCAGGAATTGTTCTTTTGCCTTTTTCTGGATCTATAACTTATATATAATAAATGAAGGTTGACCAAAAACCAGTATATGTCAGAGAAAGAGTTGAATCTTGGTCTTTCTAATTCCTAAACTGCCTTTCTAGATATAAACTAAATGATGTCCACTTGAAACAGGGAAAGGCATGGGACCTTTGCTCTTATAGTTCCACATAATTATGTGAAAATAAATTCCTCCATTTTATTGACAAAATTCCTATACCTTAGTTTTAAAGATTAACACGCAACCACAAAAGTATTAGAAATGCATTATATCTCAAAAGCCTTAGAGAAATTAAAACTTTAATACTTTAAAATTGCATTAAGATTTTTGAATCAACATAAACATATAAGATAGATGGATAAGTAAGTTTGTTTATACATATCTAATGTATATGTATATATGTGTAATATTTTTATTTACTACTGTAATTGTTGTATACAATGCACTTTCAGTTCAATGTTATTTTTTTAATCTATGGAATTTAAAAAAAAGCAAAAGGAAAAAAAAAGTGAAACAAAAAAAAAATACCTTTATTAATGACTTCATCTAGGGATTAAAGGAATAATGAGATAAAGCTTTATTTTTTATTTTGTCTAATTTTATTGACCCTACTGACCCTTCTCTATTAAACTGTGGATAAGGGGCTAAGTCCAAAGGAGTGGTTTTGATTTTGCATACAGTTTAAACATCAAGTAACTCTTGCTTCTAGGCAGCTGGTTGGTACAAAGGATAGAGTACAGAGTCTAGAATTATAAAGACATCAGTCCAAAGTCAGCCTTAGAGAATAACTAACTGAATGACCCTGGGCAAGTCATTTAACCCTATTTGTCTCAGTTTCTCTAGTTATAAAAAGCAAATGGCACCATTGCAACATCTTTATCAAGAAAACCCCAAATAGGATCACAAAGAGCCAGACACTGCTAAAATAACTGAATAACATAATAACAAAATAACAAGAACAACAACCCTAATTTTGAAATTTATAAAACCACATCTTTTTTTTAAAGTAGCTAGACAAAATCTCTATAGTTTCAGGACTAGAAGACAGATCAGTCGTCATTCTAAACAACTCAGACTTGAGTAGGAAAGGAATAGGAACTGGATCTGTCATTTCATTGATTTAAAGCACTCTAGATAAGACAACTCCTTCTATGAATAATAATTAACATTATCTTTAAAACTTAAGACTATTCAAAAATACCTGAGAGTACTGAGAAGTTCAAGCAGATCTTGAAACCAGTTTTTCTCTGGCTATTAGACCAGCTTTCCATTTACTATAAACCATTTTCTCTTTCTTTCTTTCTTTCTTTCTTTCTTTCTTTCTTTCTTTCTTTCTTTCTTTCTTTCTTTCTTTCTTTCTTTCTTTCTTTCTTTCTTCCTTTCTTCCTTCCTTCCTTCCTTCCTTCCTTCCTTCCTTCCTTCCTTCCTTCCTTCCTTCCTTCCTTCCTTCCTTCCTTCCTTTCTTCCTTTCTTTCTTTCTTTCTTTCTTTCTTTCTTTCTTTCTTTCTTTCTTTCTTTCTTTCTTTCTTTCTTTCTTTCTTTCTTTCTTTCTTTCTTTCTTTCTTTCTTTCTTTCTTTCTTTCTTTCTTTCTTTCTTTCTTTCTTTCTTTCTTTCTTTCTTTCTTTCTTTCTTTCTTTCTTTCTTTCTTTCTTTCTTTCTTTCTTTCTCTCTCTATCTTTCTTTTTCTCTTTCTTTCTCTCTATCTTTCTTTCTCTCTTTCTTTCTTTTTTTTGAAGTATTTAAAAATTTTTTTTTTATTTTCATTTTTTATTTACAAGATATACTCATGGGTAATTTTTCAGCATTGACCCTTGCTAAACCTTCTCTTCCAACTTTTCCCCTCCTTCCCCCAACCCCTACCCCTAGATGGCAGGTAGATCAATACACGCTAAATATGTTAAAAATATATGTTAAACACAATATATGTATACATATCCATACAGTTAATTTGATGCACAAGAAAAATTGGACTTAGAACTAAGGTAAAAATAACCTAAGAAGGAAATCAAAAATGCAAGTGGACAAAAACAGGAGTGGAAATGCTATGTAGTAGTTTATACTCATTTCCCATAGTTCTTTCACTGGTTGTAGCTGGTTCTCTTCATTATTGAACAAATGGAACTGATTTGGTTCATCTCATTGTTGAAGAGAGCCACGTCCATCAGAATTGATCATCATATACTATTGTTGTTGAAGTGTATAATGATCTCCTGGATCTGCTCATCTCACTTAGTATCAATTCATGTAAGTCTTTCCAGGCCTTTCTAAAATCAGAAAGGTCATTTTTTGCTGGTCATTTCTTACAGAACAATAATATTACGTAACATTTTTATACTATAGCTTATTCAGCCATTCTCCTATTGATTGGCATCAATTCAGTTTCCAATTTGTAGCCACTACAAAGAGGGCTGCCACAAACATTCTTGCACATGTGAGTCCCTTTCCCTTCATTAAGATTTCTTTGGGATATAAGCCTAGTAGTAACACTGCTGAATCAAAGGGTACATACAGTTTGATAACTTTTTGAGCATAGTTACAAATTGCTCTCCAGAATGGTTGGATTCATTCACAATTCCACCAACAAGGTATCAGTGTCCCAATTTTCCCACATCCCCTTCAACATTCAGGATTATCCTTTCCTGTCATCTTAGCCAATCTAAGAGATGTGTAGTGGTATCTCAGAGTTGTCTTAATTTGCATTTCTCTGATTAATAATGACTTGGAGCATCTTTTCATATGGTTAGAAATAGTTTCAATTTCTCCATGTGAAAATTGTCTCTTCATATTCTTTGACCATTTATCAATTGGAGAATTGATTGGTTTCTTATAAATTAGAGTCAATTCTCTATATATTTTGGAAATGAGGCCTTTATCTGAACCTTTGAGTGTAAAAATGTTTTTCCAGTTTATTGCTTCCCTTCTAATCTTGTCTGCACTAGTTTTGTTTGTACAAAAGCTTTTCAATTTGATATAATCAACGTTTTCTATTTTGTGATCAATAATGATCTCTACTTCTTCTTTGGTCATAAATTCCTTCCTCCTGCACACATCTGAGAGGTAAACTATCCTATGTTCTTCTAATTTATTTACAATCTCATTCTTTATGCCTAGATCATGAACCCATTTTGACCTTATCTTGGTGTATGGTGTTAAGTGTGGGTCAATGCCTAGTTTCTGCCATACTAATTTCCAATTTTCCCAGCAGTTTTTTGTCAAACAGTGAATTATTATCCCAAAAGCTGGAGTCCTTTGGATTTGTCAAACACTAGATTATTATAATTATTGACTATTTTGTCCTGTGAACCTAACCTATTCCACTGATCAACTAGTCTATTTCTTAGCCAATACCAAATGGTTTTGATGACTACTGCTTTATAATATAGTTTTAGATCTGGTACAGCTAGGACACCTTCATTTGATTTTTTTCATTAGTTCTTTTGAAAGTCTTGACCTTTTGTTCTTCCAGATGAACCCCATCTTCTTTCTTGAAGAGGAATTTCCTCTATATTGTTTCCAAGTATCATCTAGCAGCCTTCAGTTGAAGACCTCCATGGATAAAGAAGTCACTTGTGAATTATCCATTCTACTTCTGTTGTAATTAGTAAAAGAGTATCACTTTAATTATGAATTATCTTTCAGTGATAAACTATAAAGCTCAAAAAATCCATATATAATACTCAAACACACCCAATACATATATATCCAATTTTCCATATAATCAAATCATAATGTAAAGATGCTATCTTGATTATATACACATATATATATATACATATAAAATCTTCATCTATCTTTAGTTTTTCTTTGTTCCTTTGATCTCACATAGTATTTTGCTTTATAAATTGTTAATATACTTAATGTAACACTGTTTATTAAAATTTTCAGTTTTATTGATAATAGATTAAGGGGTACTTTGTAATGAAACTCATTTTATAGTTGTGGAACTAAGATTCAGAAAGTTTTAGTGACTCCTCTAGTCAGGTAGATAAGAAATGTCAGAGGAAAGATTTGCTTCTATATCTTTATGGCTCTAGGTTTGTCTACTATATACTAGACTAAGCTGTTTTTAATGGGGCGTGACATACAATTATGGCAATAATGTTTATAAGTTTGAGAAATTTTGACCATCCCTTTCCAATTAATTTTCGAGGCTTATTGATTTTAGAGCAAGATTAATGGGAGGTACTAATCATATGGTAGTGGTTACACTTTCTATATCCAAATCCATGAAAGAGGTGAATCGAGTTCATTCCTATTAACTTTCCAAAAAGTAAAGACTGAAGACCTTTGGTGATGGAGTCATCTCAGGAATTATGATGAAGTTAAATTCTCAGTGTGAGTATTTATTTGCCCATGGAAATTAGAAAGCTACAAATTATATCTTGATTTTTTTTACTTTATTTATTAACTAGATTTAACACAGTGATGGAAAAAATAATGAAATTAAACCTGGGATGGGTACATCCTTCTCTCTCCTCCAGGGAAATAGTTGTCAAATATTTACCAGCACACTTATGCCTTTAGTTGAGAAGTACAAATCAGTAAAACTTATACATGCTTAGGAAGCCACTTTGTGTACCAGGTGAGAGAAGCTATGATACTGCCAATAGAACTAAAAATGTATTTACTGGGCCTCAGACAGGTTAATCTAGTTGATTTCATCCTAAAAGAGTGATGATACTTCCTCCAAGTAACAGTAGCTATATTGGAGCAGTAGAAACCAGATGCACTATTGTTGCATCAATGGAAATTTGATACAGAGATAGAAGTCAGCTGTGTAGCAGAGTGCTGAGCTCCTAAGACTTAACAGGAGTAGTTGTGGGGCACAGCAGCAGCAGGAATGGCAAAGGAGTTTCTGAACTATGCCAAAAAAAAAACTGGAGGATAAGAGCCAAGGAGCAGAGAGCATAGGCAGTTTCCAGAGACTTAAATCATTAAGTCTCAGGAAGGAGAAATATCCCAGCTGCAGAAACATTGAAAAATAAAAACTCCCTCACATGTGAGTAGGAATTCCGGGGGATTTATACAGGGTGAAATATCAGAATTAATTCTCTACCAGTATATGAGACTATAGGAGATAGTATTCATTTTTTTTCATGGTGCCAATTTTAAATAAATTATTCTCTAGGACAAGAATTGCATTTCAATGTGTGTACATTACTGATAAAGTAAATGGTTCATTCTTCTCCCACTGCCCACATTCACGTATTCAAAATACCCAGATTTATACAGTAGCTTAAATGCTACTTATAGATGACCATTTATATCCTTGACTACAAATCTTCAGTATTTGGAAAACTGTGAAATGCTTTTTCTTCTAGTATTTTTGGTCAATCTTTTTCAATGGTGGGCTCAGAAAAAACACCTCTGGATAAGGCTACTACACCATTTGGGAACCAATCAGGAATGCCTACTGGCACTCTTCCTCCCCACCCCTTCCTCAAATTCTAATACAGATTAGTAATAAGAGGATTGTGAGAAAGGTATGAGGAGAGGATGTGTTTTGCACATTCAGAAATGCTTTGCAGTTAGCTTTCAGTCCTCTTGTTCTCATTGATGACCTTTCTGGTACTTTCATTTGAACAGTGAAATAGTTGACAAGCAGTTGTCAAAGTTCTCCCCACCCAAATGGGCTTCCCCAACTGTGCACTTGACTTCAAAGATGCCAGATTCATTGGTAAGAATGGAGATATTGAAAGCGCCACCTCCAAGGTCAAAGATCAATAGGGGTCCTTTGGCACCAATCTTTTTGTCTAATGTCATAAGCAATAGTAGCTGTAGTTGGCTTATTGGTAAAATGGGACACACTGATTCTAGTGATGGTTGCAGCATCTTTGGTGGGCTGCCATTAGCATCACTGAAGTTCGATGGCACTATAGCAGTATTTGGAACTTTTTTCTTTTCTGAAGTAACCTGCTGCAATATTTTTCATCTTTATCAAGACCATTAAAGATGAATCTTCTAAATAGGAATTTTTGATCTGTCCTTTGTACTTGAAGCTCAAAGCATGCCTACCTCATCTGCCACCATGAAAGACCATGTTTCATATCTGCTGTACAATTTTCTCATCAAAAACACAAAGCAGATGTTTGACATAAAAGACTATTTTGGTTTGGATCACTGAAATTTGATTTTTTTGCAGCTTCACAATTTAAACATCCAGAGTCAGTGAATGTAATGTAAGTTGGTGTTGTCCTGTTCCCTTGGTCATTATCAATGCTTTCCATTTTCCCATGTTGGAAGACTTCCATACAGGAATAAATGATACTAAGACAAATCCTAACCGTGGGTCTCCTCAAAATAATTACCAGGAGCATTCAGGTCAAGCTGAAAGTATGGAATAAGAAGGGCTGATAATAATATTATTGATTTTCTATATTTATATTATAAATATAGAATATAGAATTTAAATAAAATATAAATATGGTACTTTTGAACTGTGATTTATCATTCACATTATTTCCTAACAGGCTCATCATCACCTGAATACTTTATTGTTATCCCAAATTCAACAAATTAAACAACTCATAAGTTTTCCTCCTAATTTATTACTTCTGACAATGGCATCTAGCCTCATACCCTTGCAACTCTCAAGGTAAGTTTAGTTTTGCTATTTCCTTATGTCACTACTTAGTATGACCTGGACATTTCTTCTTCTCTAGTAGCATTCTTTAGTAACCTAAATTCAGGTTCTATTTTGAAACTCATATACCATATGATGGTGGGGTAATAGTGACCAGAGATCCCAAGTTAAAGTCTTTTATAAAGCCCTGGGATCTTCGAGTAATCATTCTAGACAATTCTGTTAGGGAATGGAAACTCTTATTGTTGAAATTAATCCCTGAGACTTGAATCCCTTTCTCACTTCTTCATGGATTGGTTTAATTCCTTAACTTACATTTTTCTATTGATTATCTTTTTTTTCTCTTTCACTACCTTCATGTCCCAATGCCATTGATGATCAGTCTAACATTTTTGACTCACTGCATTTGTAAGACCAGTGCATCCCTATGTATACATTCTGAAGTCTACTGCACCTGGTCTTGAGGGTGAACCATACTGGCACTCAATTTAGTATGGACATCTGTTTGGCTTATCCTATGCCAGTTCATAATATGGCAGAGACAATAGACATTTTCCACTACATTTAGCTCTCACTCACTTTCCAAACACAGTGTAATGGAAATAATTCTCCTTCACTTTAAAGATAATGAAACAGAAGTTCAGATAAGTTAAATAATTTTCTCAAGGTTACATAGTCAGTAAACCATATGATATATACAATACCTTTTCTTGAATATATACACCAAAACAAAGAGTATCCCTGAAAAAGAGGATGATACAAGACTCAATCTGGAACATCACAGTTCCCTATAATAGCAATAATATCAAATGAGTTACAGTATTTATTGCTTATATTGGCAAACACATGGGCTAGTCAAAAAAAGATGCAACCTTTGAAAAACCTATTTTTGTAAAACCTGCTAAATGTGAACCAGTTTAATCAAATGTTCCCTTCTAGGGCTATACATCCAGCGTGCTTGTCAAGGTCTATAAAGGCATTCTCTTTGTTGTTAGTGTTTTCATGACAACTAGAAATTCACAGGAGCACACAAATGCATCTTGTGTCTAGATGAATATGAAATCTGTATAATCCAAAGAGGAGCAGTCATGGTAGCATTGTAACTTTGTTCATCTGGGCATTAAGGTCCTAAGACACTTTCTTCTGTAAGTTAATGAAGTTGACATTTGCCTCAGAGAGTAAGTACAAAGGAAAAAATGGTGGAGGAGAAAGGTAGAATTAGGTAAAGACTACCAATGTTACTAATCATTGAGGGGATGATTTACTACGGTCTGAAGATACTAATCATTACTTCTGAATCTAAGATAAACTGTTTCCTTTATTGGCAAATATTAACAGATTTACAGATGTTTTCAAAAAAATGTCAATTAACTGGGCAAAGCATGCCAGTATTGATATGGCAGGTGGCCTTTGGGGGAAAATATGAAAACGTAAATTACACAGTCATACACTTTAAAGATAAACACCTCAATATCTTTGTGCCAGTGTCTACTGAAGTTTGTGGAAAATACTGAGTGGTCAAATAGATATTCATCTGATTCGTGTTAGAGAAGGAGGGGCATCTGTGTCTTTGATTTGACCTGCACAAAATCAGCTAGTAGTGTAATGAACCAAATCACAGGATACTAGTTTAGCTTCCTAGAAGTCTGCTAATTTGTTCGCCTGCAAATTTTCCACAAAGAGTTATTTACATTTCACTAACCACTAGGTTCACACCTGGGGTTGGCAACACCTGGCAGTGTTCTTAATGAGTTCACTACTGTTTCTGTAGAAAGTGCTGACATCAATAATTGTAATGTTACATTTATTGCAAGAAAAGTACAAACATAACTGTAGTGGATTAGTAAAGGTCACTGAAATCCGTAGCTCCTTTTGGTGCTAATGTATCTTGACAGTATTTGCTAGCTAGGTTGGAGGGGGAGGACAATAATCTTGGGGGGAGGAGCATGAGTCCCTGTGAATGCTGGCTCTTTCACAAAGTTGTCTAACTACATAAAGGCATCTATCTACTCTGGAAACTTGATATTGAAATGTTTCCCTTCTGACATTTAAAAAATGGTACTCAGGTTAGCATCGCAACCTAATCAGCCTCTCATGAAATGCTACTGATCCCTCCTATATGCATTAGATCATAGAATTAAATATAGAGACTACATATTTTACATATACTTATTAGTGTATGGTTTGTTTTCTCCCAATAATATGTAGGCTTCTTTAGGGGAGCCCTTACTAGAGTTTAGTTTCTGAATCCTCAGTATCTACTACACATTAGGCACTTAATAAATGTTTAGGCTATTTGGACTCATTGATTCAGTTTTATTTCATGACAAAAATGAGGGAATTGGATTCAATACCTTCAATAAATATGTAGTGCCATAGGGAGATATTAGAATACAGCAGAAGCATCAGCCAAGGCCTTTGAAAGGTTGAATTTTGAGATGAACTTTGGAAAATTCAAGTGTTCAAGGGAAAAAGGTAGGAAAGATGCATGTTCCAAGGATGACTCTGCAAAGTCATAGATAAATAATATGTAGGATAAAATAAAAGGCCATATTGATAGATTTAGCTAACTCACATTTTAATCCCATGTCATGCATATTCTAAGAAGTAGAAAGCAGCAATTTTCTGCAAAAGTTGATTTGTACAAATGAGAAAATGGATACTCAACAGGGTAAAGTGACTTGTCGAAAGTCACATAATTAACACAAAATATCGGAGATAGGTTTCAAAGCTAAGTCTTTTGACTCCAATTTCATTACAACAATTGTTACTTTGCAGAAGTAATAAATCAACAAGACAGAATATGTAAGAATCTAGAAAATGTAGAGAAACCAGAAGATCTACCATCAAGAAGCTTACAATCTAGTAGAAGAAAAAAAGATAAATTGTTCAATTGTTTTAGTCATATTTAATTCTTCCTGACCCCATTTGTAATAAAGTAGTTTGCCATTTCCTTCTCCAGCTCATCTGACAGATAAGGAAGTTGAGGCAAACAAGGTAAAGTAACATATAGCTATACTTGAATTCAGGAAGATGAGTCTTTCTGAATAGGCACAGCACTGTATGTATTATACCACCTAGCTGTATATCTATGAAGATATCTAGCAATATAAGTCAGCATATAACAAGGTACAATATGAGTGTAACAGAATTAAGGACATGAGAATCAAGAAAGAGTAATGACATCGTGACTATTAATAGCATTAGACAATAAGAGATCAAAGGAAAAGGAAAAGGACTTGTATGATAACACACACACACACAGATACACACACACACACACAAATATACATAGCAGCAATTTTTGTGATGGCAAAGAACTGCAAACTAGAGGAACAAATGATGGTGAATGAATACAATGGAAGTGACAAAAGTTTCATAGAAATCTGGGAAGATATGTGAATTTATACAGAATGAAGTTGTCAGACCAGAGTACAGTACCTGATAAATCCAAGAGCTTTAACAAATGCTTAATGATTAAATAATTAATAATAGCATAGATCTATATAAAGTTTGGCATGGTGAATAGAAGTTTGATCAAAATGAAGTGGGTTAAAATTTTACTACAGAAACTTATTAGCTCTATGGAACTGTAATGTTTAAATGTAATTATGTCCATCAATTATTTTATGAAACAATGATAAGAATAACATCATATAGTGCTTACCATGTCCCAGGCATTATATTAAAAACACTTTATGAATATTTTCTAATTTGATCTCACAAAAAATTTTTTCATGCAAAACATTTCTCTAAGGCATACTGTAAAAGAAAACAAAACAAAATGAAAACAACCTCTCAAAAGATAAAACAAACAAAGTTTACTTCAATTTGTACTCAGAAATTATCAGTTCTTTCTCTGGGTATGGGTATCATTTTTCACAAAAGTCCTTCAGAGTTGTCTTGGATCATTGCATTGTTGAGAACATCAAAGTTGTTCACAGCTAACTATCCGACAATATTTTTATTGTTACTTTGTGCCCAGTACATTTCACTTTAAAGCAGTTCATGGAAGCCTTTCCAGGTTTTTCTGAGGCCATCCTGCTCGTCATTTCTCATATAGCACAATAGTATTCCATCATCATCATCACACAACATAATTTGTTCAGCTATTCCCTGTGGACATCCCTTCAATTTTCAATTCTTTGCTCCCAGAAAAGAGCTGCTGTATATGTTTTTGTACATGTTATTCTTTTCCCTTTTCATTTTCTGTTTTTTAATTTATTTTGAGATACAGACCTAATAATGGTATTGCTAGGTCAAAGGGGATTCAGGGTTTTACAGCCCTTTAGGCATTGTTCCAAATTGCTCTACAGAATGGTTGTATAAGTTCACAACTCCATCAACAATGCATTCATGTTTCATTTTTATCCCATCCTCTTTACTATTTTCCTTTTCTATTCTATTAGCCAATATAATAGGTATGAGGCAGTGCCTCAGAATTGTTTTAATTTGTCTTCAACTGATAGTGAGTTTGAACATTTTTTTCATATGGCTGTAGATAATTTTGATTACTTCAACTGAAAACCATTCATATTTTTTGATCATTTATCAATTGGAGAATGGCTCTTATTTTTTTAATATCAATTTGATTCAGCTTTTTATGTGTTTGAAAAATGAAGCTTTTATCAGAGAAATTTGCTTCAAAATTCTTTTCACAGTTACTTTTGTTAACTACAATTCACTTCATTCTGTTCCCTCCAACCATTTATTCTACTATCTCTCCTCAAAAATGTTTTGTTTCTGCTTACCTCCCCATCAATCTGTGTTCTCCTCTTAATAAAATTGCCCTTCCCTCCCACATCTTCTCTAATCCCTTTTTTCTCCTAATTTCCTGTAGGTTAAGATAGATTTTTATACCCAAATGAGTATATATATTATTCCCTCTTTGAGCCCATTCTGATGAGAATAAGATTAATTCAATATTTCTTATATCCCTCCCCTTCCTCTCAACTGTAAACTATTTTTCTTATCTCTTTTATGTGAAATTTATGGGAAATCTTCATTTCCCCTTTTCCTAGTATATTCCTCTCACCCCTTAATTTTATTCAAAAAATATCATCCCTTCATATTCAATTCACACCTGTGACCTCTATATATGTTATTTCTAACTGCCTATTGATGAGAAAGTTCTAATGAGTTGCAAGTATCCTCTCCCCATGTATCATGTATGAATGTAAATAATTTAACTTTACTAAGTCCTTCATGATTTCTCTTTCACATCTACTTTTTATATTTCTCTTTAGTCTTCTAATTTTCTATTAAGAAGTGTTTTTTTTTAAATCAAGAATGCTTAAAAGCACTGAATTTCATTGAAGGTCTATTTTTACCCCTGAAAAATTATTCTCAATTTTTTTGGGGGGGAGAAAGATTATAATCCTATGAAATCCTATGAAATATCATTTTGTAAGCTCTTCCATTCTTTAATGCAGAAGCTGTTAAATCTTGTGATATTCTGATTGTGGTTTCACTATACTTGACTTAATTTCTTTCTGGTCATTTGCAATATTTTCTACTTGACGTGGGAGTGCTGGAATTTGGTTATAATCTTCCTGGGAATGTTCAATTTCTATTGTACCCTCTGCTCTAGAATATACGGGAAGTTTTCCTTCAAAAGTTCATGAAAGATGATGTCTAAATTCTTTTTTTTGTTGTTGTTCATGGCTTTCAAGTATTCCAATAATTTTAAAATTATCTCGCCTATATTGTTTTCCAAATTAGCTATTTTTCCAATGAGATATTTCACGTTTTCTCTATTTTTCCATTCTTTTTGTTTGTTTTTGTTTCTTGATTTCTCATAAAGTTTTAAGTTTCCATTTGTCCAATTCTATTTTTAAGTTTTTTTTTCCTTTAGTGAACTTTTGTACCTCTTTCCATTTGCCCAATTCTGCTTTTTTAATGCATTTTTCTCCTCATTGGCTTTTTGTATCTCTTTTGCCACTTGGTCTAGTCTGATTTTTAAAGTATTATTTTCTTCAGTACATTTTGTCTCTTTTTTTAAACCAGGATGTTGACTCTTTATTATTATTGTTGTTATTTTCTTGCATCACTCTTATTTCTATTCCTAATTTTTCTTCTACTTTTCTTGTATGTTTTGCAAATTTTTTTCAATGATTCCATGACCAGAGAGACCTATTCATATTTTTATTGAAGGCTTTGGATATAGGATTTTTAACTCTGTTATCTTTCAAATATGTGTTTTTATCTCCTTTGTTACCATAGTAATTTTCTATGGTCAGATTTTTTACCTGTTGTTTTGCCATTTTCCAAGTTTATTTTTAACTCTTTGTTAAGAGTTGCAAGCTCTGATGTGCTAATCATCTTCCTTCTCTTTGGACTACTACCCAGGAGTAGGACTTATTTCTGAGTAAAGAAAAAGCAACAGAGTCCTCAGTACTAGCAAAGAGATCCTGTACTTTCCTTCTGATTAGTTGTTTGACTTCCTTACCATCTGTGGGCTGAGAGTTCCAGAAGCCACCACAGCTGCTGGTAATTCAATGGCTTCCAAGTATGTATGGTTCCTGTTTTTCTGGGCTGGGCTATGCTGGCACAATCTGTCCTGGAATGTGTTGGATTGTCTTCCTTTTTCAACCAGATAGATCTTTCCTACTGACTTTTTAAATTGTCTTTGGCATAAGTTGACTGAGAGGTCTGAAAACCTTCACTGCTATCACTGATTTGGTGCTCTCAGGTACAAACCTTGTTTACTGATTACAGACTACTCTGGCTTGTGCTGGATTGAACTCCACTCTTGTCCTGATACATCAGACCTTTGCTGTTGATCTTGTAATTGCCTTGAACTACAAATTGTTTCATCCATATTTTTATGTGTTCTTCCCCTCTAGAATTTGAGTCATTATTTGAAAATGTTTGAAGGGTTTTGAGAGAAAGCTTAGGGGAATCCCTGCCTTTACTCTGCTATGTTGTTTCCATTTCTAGTATGTAGATTTTGAAATGCTTTGAAAACTTTAAAATTATTATATAAATACTAGTTACTGTTACTATTAAATCTCTCACCAGAATTTGGACTCTAGTCCAAATATTGCTACCTATGTGATTAATTTCAATGACTGAGTCATTCTATCTTGGGCCCACCATGTGCATATATGTGATCCACCCTACCTTTCTCCTCAAAAATAGATGTAATTCATTAGATAGAATGTAAACTAATTGAATCTTGTATCCACAACCTTTTACCTAGGCTAATTGTCATAAGTCCATATTCACTTTTCAATATTTTGATTTGATTTGCCAATTCTTTTAACTAAAAAAAATTGAACCACTGGATACAGATGGGCTCAGGAGTGTTCAACTAAAAATCAAAGCAAATATTTATTGAGTACCTATTATATTGAAGGCATTGCAGTGACCCCTGAACACAATTCAAATTTTATAAATAAATATATCACAAATAACCTGACACTTACTAAAGAACTGCCATTCAGTAAACTACTGAAGGCTATGCTTCTTGATTTTGTTAGACCATTGCACAAAATATGTGTGCTCATGGATAATGGCAGATAGCATTAACACATTTAGAAATACTTGGTTTATTGACTACAGTCAACAATAACTGTTTTATAAATTATTAAGCACCAATCTTTAGTATGAAAAAGTTACATTGTTATGGTAAGTCCATTAGTTAAATGAGTGACTCCCTATTTCTATTTTGAAATTATTCTACAGAAGAGGAGTGTGTTTGTACATGAATTAAAATGAATTAAAACCAATATTAGGTACTGAGATTATGTGGTGAAATGTTGGAATGTACAAACCAAGGAGGATCGATAATTTAGCTTATAAAACTAATGGTCAGGGACTGTTTCTGTGTTCTATACTATGTGCTGTAAATTGCTGGCACTGAATAAATACCATTAACTATAATAATCCAACAGTCTCTACAAACAACTTCAAGATTTACGTATTTTGTCATAATTGGTTTACAGAATGTACATACTATCTTAATTCACTCTTTTAATAACTTTTTCGAAACCATTATAGAATAACCATAACCACTATGCATTAATTTTTAACAAGATATCTATAGTCACCTATTTATCATTTATAACATGGATGGCAAAAGCATTATAAAACATTTATTAAGCATTTATAAATAATTTTATACTACTACTAGCATGTGTTATAAATATATTATTAATTCTTTCTAAATTATTGATTCAAAATAGCTAAAACTGAATATGAGAGTAACTTTTATTATGTAAATGACATTTCATCACCCTTGAATTCCCCAACTGAGGCCAACCACAAGTACCCTAGTTGAACTCATAGACCTTCTATAATACTATTGTGCTAAGTTAGAAACTATTTAGAGAACATCATAGGAATGGTAGCCACTAAAAAAGCCTAGATTTTAGTGAAATAATTTTCCCCTTCAAAGATTATTACTAAATAAAAGAAGCTACAATGTAATTAAATTTTTGAAATGGTGTCATACTTAGTGAATTCAGTTCTGTCCTCTGGGCTTCCTGGTGACCCAGGCAGTTCTCCAAATCTATAAATTGTAAAGCTATTGATCTGCATTGTAGACGAAGATTTTTACCCCAAACTTGTAATATAAATGAAATAACAGTTCTGACCTTGTTACTAATTGGTCAGGTTATTTGGAGAAGATATTAAAGTTTTCAGACAACTAGAGTGTCATCAAATGTAAACATAAACATAATTTAGTGAGATGTCAGAATACTTGAATTAATTTATTTCATGTATGTATTTTATTTGCCATGTAAATATTTAAGATTACAAACATGCTAATTCATTCAAACTATAACAATATTATTCACTAGACACAGAACTAGATTTGAGTTCAAGGAACCTGGGTTTTAGTCCTGCAATTGATTTGAAATTGGGCTTGTTTCCCCTATTTTTTAATTTCACTAGTATATAACAAAGGGGTGCTAGACTGATCTCATCCCCTAATTTTTTCTCATCCCCTAATACTTCATGTTTAATATTGGAAATAAATTAGACATTCATTGGTTATTCAACAGGTTTTTTAAAAAGGGATTTTGCCATAGCAAAAGGATATTCAACAAAGAAATACTCAGAGCTGATTCTGCTAAGAGAAGCTTTCTTGTCTGAGTTGCCTATTGTGATCTACCAGACAAGCATTAAAGAGTACTTGGAGATCCCTATGATGATTTTCTCCTCAGGTAATTAAGAAATCATATTAATCAACAGAATCTTAGCCTCCAGAGCAAATAAATTCTTGAGAATAGTTTCTTATGTGTGTGTGTGTGTGTGTGTGTGTGTGTGTGTGTGTGTATTGAGATTAAGTGACTAGAGTTCATTATCCATTTTAAAATAAGAAAAGAACACAGAGAAACCGGTAGCTGAAAGTAATGATTTCCATAGTATACTTTGGAAGTCTTTGACTTACTTGAGGCATTTTTTGATCCCAGCTCCTGTTATCATAAAACCTCATAAAGTTTTCCTGGGCTCTGAGTGGCAGAACAATTTGATTTGACTTTTGGAAACTGATTTTTAAAAAATCAATTTAGAATAATGAGTTATATACTATCAAGCTCAAATGGAAGCCACAACGCATAATATATGTATATCCATCTATCTATCTATCTATCTATCTATCTATCTATCTATCTATATCTGCTTGTATATTATGAAGTCTGCCATTCCAGTATAATCAGACTGTCCAATACTGAAGCACCCCAAGGGGTATTGCCTTTGTACGTTCAGATCTAAAATGGAGGTACATTTTTCCATCTACCTCATGCGATGGTGGGCTTCCTTTGATTGACTATGAAAAAAGAACAGCCTACATCTTTAAAATTGGTAAATGGGGACAGCTGCTGTATTTCTGCTCTTACTTTTTCTTACTGCACCTAGAGGATTAAGATAACAATTTATTCATGAATTGAACTGATGAGAGGAGATGGATTTCCTTCTTCTTTCTCTGTTTTTACGCTGATTGTGAGAATTAGATCAGAAGGTATTTGTTTCTGTTATGTTTAATTTTCCTTCTCAGTAATTCCAGTTGTACCCAGGATTTTGATTTGGTGTCTTTGGAGTCAGTATTACCTGAGGGATGTTTCTGTAAACCAGCCACTTAGGGAATCCCAGAGCAGATAGGGGACCTGGGACTTGAATCCAACAAGAATTTGAACTTGGAAATCAAAAATGTTTTTAAAGAACTCAGCTAAGATATGAACATAATCTTCTTTCCTTCTCCAGAGACTGAGTTGGTATTTTTTTTGTGGGGGATGGGGGGAAATGGTGGTGGTAAATTTGAAATTAAATTTGTAAAGACTAATTGGATCCTAAATAGAACTGGGGAACAGGTGATTCCTCCTATTTGGAGCTATATACTGTTTGGGGAACTAGAGTTATATGCAGAAAGCCTCAATACCTTCAATTCTCCTTAGGAATTCAGAAGAATCCTAGGGGAAAAATGAAATGGAACTTATCTGGCTTTACAGACACTATGGACTGAAATGTCAGTGCTACATATATACAAATACATATTTATACAAATATATGCATAGACATATGCATATTTCATCAATGAGGTGATATAGTCAACTACTTTGCTGATAGAGGTAACCCTCTATCACCTCTCTATCCCATCAGGATGGAAAATTAAAGCAAATTAACCTCCAGTATAGCTCTTATATCTCTCTTTTTCCAACATAAAATTGCAAAAAAAGACTAAATTTCTCTTTAAATGAAATTGATCTAAAAATAATCAGAATAAGTATAAGTTTAATTTTCCAAATATTAATCCACAGAACTATCCATGGGAAATTTTATTCTAGGAGAAATATGGAAGATATGTGATTCAATATCAGCTTCAATATGAGACATGTGATCAATATCAATAAGGTCTCATTATGGACTCTAGTTTTGCTGGCTCAAGTCTAAAATCCTACCTTCAATTCTCTATAAATTCATGCTTCATAGTAATAATTAGAATTCATTTATAAAGTATAGGTAATAATAATGTCCTAGCTTGCTGAAAGTGTGGTTGATTGATAGAGGGTAGGGGAAGAAAAACATATAAGTTTTTATATAGTGTTTACTATGTTCCAGACACTGGGCTAAACCCTTAACAAATTTTAAAATTTTTGATCCTGTGAGTTTTTTTTTTTTCTTTTTAAGTTATTCAATGTAAATGAATGCAAAGTTAGGAAGTGACTTGTTCAGGGTCACACTGCTGGGAAGTTTCTGAGATCATATTTAAACTCACGTCTTCTTGATTCTGAAACCAGCACTCTATTTGTTTCTCTACCTAGTTGTCTTGGTTAGAAAGTATTATTGATTTGATGAATGAACATGGAGGATTGGTATTATGAAGGATGGAAGTTGTTTTTTACAAAATTTATGATGAGTTTGTAACAAGGAAATTCATTTATGCCAGGTAAAAGTGAGAAATTTAAAGCTGACAGTAAAGGGACTAGACCTATCTATGCAAAAAGACAACACAATGAAACTTGTCATTTTTTTTTAGCAAGTATATAGAAATTTCACCAAATTTAGTTTTGTGATACAAAGGGAAGATAGAATTGTAAAATCATGCATGTAGTAAGCACTTAATAAATGCATGTTGATGGACGAAGATTGGAGTATATTGAGAAAAATTAAAGGGGAAATCCATTACTTTGTTTCCTTTAGGGGTTAGCTCATGAGTAGCCTGCTTGCTGTTGCCAATTCATCAGAATGGTTTGTGTTCTTAGTCTTCTCAAATTATCTTTATTTATATTTTTTCTGCATTTTTAACTTTGATTTCTTTTTTTGTTTGTTTGTTTTCTTTTGCCACTTTTTGTATTTATTTGCCCAGGATCTACTTTTGCAAACAGCAGATAGATACTTAATGATTGCTTATTGGGTTGAATCTAATTGCATGGAAAGGGAATGGTAGGGAAAATTTTTTTTCATGGAGGCTTCTTTAAAGGGTAGCTATGTGGGATAGTAGATGCAGTCAGGAAGACCAGTGTTCAAATCTGGCCTCAGACACTTATCAGTTATGTGATCCTAGGCAAATTGATTTACCCTTTTTCCTTCAGTTTCCTTATCTGTAAAATGAGTTGCAGAAAGAAAGTGCAAACACTTCAATATCTTGACCACAAAAGCACCAAATTGATTTATGAAGAATTGGGCATAACTGAAACAACTGAACAACAAACCACAAAGCTTACATTAAATTTTAATTTAAAAAAATTAATTTTTAATTTTAAGATTTTTTCCATCCAAAATACTTTTATCTAACACAATTGAGTAAAAAATAATATTCTGGGTATTTTCAAGACAGCTATTCTTACTTTGATAAAAATGTATTAACATCCCTGTCCCACAAAATGAATAGATTTTTATATATTCACACAATCAAGATTAATGTTTGTATCTAATATCAAGAACAGTCCTGAAATGAGCAAGTACAAAAGTGAAGACAGCACTATTCATAAATATATGACAGGAGAGCAATAATGCTAATTAATTTGGGTAAGAATGCAGCCATATTATAGTATAAAAGACTTAAATCTTTTCAAGGATAACAAATAGATGTCAAAGGTCATCTAATCAATGCAAATAAATAATGAAAGTCTTCTGAAAAAGCTAAAATATGACAAGTGAGTGGGTGGGCCTATTCTATATGGGGAATTTAAATATTGAAAAGTCAATTGTTTAGATATTAAATTTGAATGACTGTAACGATAAAATATAGAGAAGAAAAAATCTATGTCTCTCTCTCTCAGTCACTATCACATGAACCAGATTTCCCCAAGAAGCAAATTGATCTTCAGGGGCAAATTACTTGCTTTGGCTAATGCATTTACTTTGTCATACTGCTAAAGATCTATTTTTCCAGGGCTAGATACAAGGTGGAGAATGGAATTAAGAGAGAAAATGAAGAAAAAAATCTAAAAAATCTAAGTATTTAAATTTCTTTCATTTTAGCAATTAGGGTAAGTTTGGGTTGCCAATAATATATGGAGTGCAGGAAGTCTTGGATCTTGCTTGAATTGCTGATGCATGATCATAGACTTTTAGCACTGGAAAGGGCACTAGAGACCATCTATCCTAACCAATTGATTTTACAGATAAGAAAGTGAAGTGTAGAGAGGATAAATGACTTAACTAAGGTTGCAGAGATAATTAACAGAAGCATGGGAAATTCAAGCTGAATTTTTATGTTCCTTGGCAAGAACATTATGATTTAAACCTAAGTATACTGAATACAAGGAATAGCCTGTTTGTTATTGCTAATATGTAAGATGCTGTGACTTCTTCTAGATGTGAAGGTCTAAGCATCATGTAATTGGAACAGACTTTTTTTCCCCATCAGCTAAATTTCTGGACCTATAGTTAAACTTTTTGACCTATTGTTGCTGGAGAACAGTTCTCCAGCAGAATTAAATATGGCTCAATATTTTTGAAGGACATTCTCTCATTTTACTTGCCTAATATCATATGTAGTGGTGAAATGTAATTAGAAATTTATCAACTCACCTGAACTATCTCTAGCTACCTTTTGGTCAATCTTCCTAAAATCTCTCCCTAATTAAATACATTCTCCACGTAACTGCCAAAGTGATATATGTTCATGACACAGGCCTGATCATTTCCAAACCTTAGTCAAAACACCACAACAATTCCTTACTGTCTCTAGAAAAATAAAACAAAGCAAAAAAACTTCCTCCATGTAGAATTTAATATTTTCATAATTTAACACCAGTTTACTTTTTCTACTGTATTCAATCTACATTCAAACCAAACTGTTCTTCTTACCATTCCCTATAAGCAATATTCTATTTCTCATGTTGTTGCTTTTGCACAGGTTGTCTTCTAGGTTTATAAATAACTGGAATAATCATGTGAGATATGAAAAAAGAGGTTTGGCTGAAAGAAATGTGACAGACAATTTGATATAATGGTTGAGGGAAAAGGAGACTATCACAAAGAATTCACAGATTATGTACTTATGTAAATGCAATGATGGTGATATAATCAGCAGGTGAGACAAAATTCAGAGAAGTAACAGAAATGACTATTTTGGATATGTGAATTTTTGAGGTGCTTATTTGGTATTCATATAAAAATGGTCAGAAGACTGTGGGTGATATGGGTGTGGAGTTGAGGATAAGAATGAGGACTAGAGTTATAGATTAAGGAGTCATTTGCAAAGAGAAACTGACTGCCTACTTCCCTATAGGAAGGCTTAGGAGATCACCAAAAACATAGTATGTGATTCCAAGTCCAAAGAAATGTGTTTGAATCTCTCTATACTGTGATCCTGATTAAGTTTATATACCTCTCTAGTTCTCAGTTTCTTCTGTGAAATCCAGGGACCTAGATTATCTTTAATGTCCCTGTGATTCTGTGAAGACCTCATGAAAGACATTTCAAAGGTATATTCAAACACTTTTCAGTTTTATATTTGGAATGCTCATTGTCTACCCTTATCTGACAAAAGCCTGGAACCATCATGAAAAAATAAATTTTTAAAAAGGAAAAAGGAAAAAAGTTCCTGAAAAACTGGGAAAACATTGGGAAAAGTTGAAAAAAAGCATTATGTGATATATGATATTTTCTATATAAAATCATTTTTATCTAGTACCAGAGTCAACAAATGAGACAAAATTTTCAAGCTAAACAAAAGGGAAATAAAAGCACAATCTGGGCTTTGTTATGAGATGCAGACTGCTGGGGCTCCGGCTGCCACTCCTGCAGCAGCCACAAACCCTGCTTCTGCTCCTGCCTGAACTTTCCTAGACCAATGCCAATACCATTGCCATCAAGCCCAATGTTGTCTAGTGGGGCCAGCTTGGGGACATCATCAAATGTTTTGAGCAGTAGGGATTCCACTCATGGGCATGAAGTTCTTTAAGGCTTCAGAGGAACATCTGAAACAGCACTATGTTGATCTGAAGGACAATCCATTTTCCTCTGGGCTGGTGAAGTACATGAACTCTGAGCCCATTGTAGCCATGCTCTGGGAAGCTTGAATGCAGTGAAGCAGGCAGAGTGATAGTAGGGGAGACCAACGTAACTGATTCCAAGCCATGTACCATTCTTGGAGACTTCTGCATTCAGGTTGGCAGGAACATCATTCATGGCAGTGATTCTATAAAAAGTGCTGAGAAGGAGACTAGTTTGTGGTTTAAGCCTGAAGTGCTGGTTGACTATAAGACTTGTGCTCATGAGTGAGTCTATGAATAAGTATTTTAAAAGTGGATGTGGACTGAACCCATTCCTTTTAGTTGCTGTGGTATGATTCTATGTGTCTTCATCATTGATTGTGAGTATGTATGTGTTTGCATGTATGTCTCCATCCTTAAATATAGCATTTTATGCCAGAGGATTGAAAGGTATTGGAACCATCATGTTCTAAGACCCTCTAACACTATTCAATAAAGCCTTAGGGGGAACAAAAAGCTAATTTGGGCTGATCATTCAGCGTAGTAGAGAAAAACAGTTCTTAGTGTGTAAACAAAAAAATCCCTATTTGGTTTCCTACTATGGGACAGAAACTCTGTCTCACTTGTGCAGTCTAGTAGCCTAATCTAACCTCAAATCAATCAAGGATTTAGAGAATACAGCTGTATAAATATTAAACAAAAAAAAGTAAATTGATTTATCATTTCAACCAATTTAAATGTACCACTATTTTAATATATGAATTTGATGTTTTTCTTTTAAAAATAAATCATATGACATAGAGGAACATTAGAAAAATGTATTATTGATAGAATTTTTTTCATCTCCTGAATTGCAGAAACTGCATTTTGTGTATCAAGAAGGGCAGTAGAGACAACACTAAGAATGGAAATCTGCCAAGTCTATTGGAAAAAAAGTAATATTGTACACATAAGTATCTAGGGAACTAGATCACTTGTTATAAAAATAGTTATTTCCAGAAAAGTGTATCATAATTGTTAAGTAGCATACAAATGTGCATGTTTCTATAATTACTTTTACTTACCCTAGGAAATGAAATACTTTAAATAAGTAATTAAATAATTAATATGATGACATCTTCACAGTTTATATCTCCATAGTTATAATATATATATATACACATATATATATATATGTATATATATATGTATATATATATACATATATATATATATGTATATATATATATCTTTAAAAAAAAAAAACTCTAGTCAAGGAATAACTCTAGTCAAGGAATAGCAAAGTACTGCTTTGTATGATTTTGAAAATCATTTTTATCACTGCTATCTCTCATTGCATTTAGAAGGTAAGGTTTATTCTCATAAAACATTTTTAGATTGAGCATTCTGAGATTACAAAAAAATAGAAAAGCAACTTACGACTTGAATTCCTGTGTTTAAAAGTTATTATTCAAATGTTTTCTTTGAAAAATAAAAAAGCAAAACAAGTGGAACTTTCTTAGAGTTTTAATATTCACAAGAAATCATTTAAGTACAGATATAGTTGTCCTTTGAATAAAGAAGTCATAGAAATTCAAATGCAGGAAGCACTTAGGAGTACAATACTGAAGCATGAAGCCTTCATAAAGTAGAAAAGCAAACCAATAAATAAACCATATTATGTGGTTATATTGCCACCTAGCGGTATAAATAATAAGCCACTTAATAAAGATAACTTAAAAGAAATTCCTGTCAATGTTATAAATAAAATAACATCTTCAAAGTTGAAAGAGTAGAAGGATTATTTTACACCAAATGGGTGAAAAAGCCTAAAAAAGTTATCTCTATTCCTTTATGTTTTCTTTCTTCCAAAGCTGCATGAAGCCTATTGATGCAAACCTCAGGTGTTTTCAGAAAGAGTTTGTGGATTCAGCACCCTGGACAGATATTGAAGAAAACAAGCTAACAGTAAGGGAAAAACAAAAAAAAACAAAAAAACAAAAAACACCTTTGAACAACAACAACAACAAAAGTTATTTCTTGTTGCTTTAAAGAATTCTGTTTCTTCATATTTTAACTAAATTTTAAAACCTTTTTTTTTCTTTCTTTCATGGAAACTGGCAAGGGATAAAGAATCCATATTAGAATGCTTTCACTTCAGCTATCTTTCTCTCAACTGCCAGCCTTCTAAAACTGAAACCATCTGACTTGTGATCAATCTAGGATACAAACTGGTGAAAGGAGAATGGTCTAATATTGACAACTCCATTACAGTCAGCAATGATGCCAGATTGTTTCCAGAGATTAAGGTGCTTTTTACATGCTGGAGAAACCATCACATTATTCCCTGTGAGACGGTTAAAAGAAACACTTGTGACTTTGGTGTTGTGAGCTTGCTTATTGGCATGGATATTATAGTAAGACCTAAACCTTTCCTGGAGGAGAGAGGCTAGAATTAGAGGTGATCCAAAAACAGAATTTCAAAGAAGCCAAGAGGATTAAAAAAAAAAAAGTAGAAAATGAAGAATAGCTACCAGAATCTACAATGTCAGATAGTAATTTTAATAGTCACAAATGCACATGATTAGAGGATTAAAAAAGATAAATCTCAGCATGTAAAAATAGCATATGGAAGTAATTTTTTATTAATTAGGCAAACATTTGAAAATAACAGTCAATCAAAGGAGAGCTGTTAACATTTAGATTATCTAATGGGACATTAGTCATGCTTATTTTAAAATTATTATTTGAAAATATTCATATGACTTAGCATGTGTTTTCACAGCTATGGATTCATGTTTATGATGTAAATTATTTTATTTCATATTACAATACTACTGAAATCTACAATTTCATCAGTGTAATTATGCCTTCTTCCAACTTCGATCATAACACATTTACAATTTAGCTTACAGTTATGGAGGTGAAATAATTTATAATCCTTTAGCTCTTCTAATCCCCATTCTCCAAAATTCTCTTTGAATTTTGCTAAACTGATCTTTAGTCAATAAGTCCTGTAATAATCATTTTCTTCCCCATCCCTCAATTATAAGAAGATATCTTGTGGGATACTATATCTATGTGTATTTACTATGTATCTGTGTATATATATATATATATATGTATATGTATTAATGTATGTCTCTGTCTAGCTCTCTATCTATCAAAAAGAATAGGCAGAAGCTATATAAATTAATCCAGGTCAAGCACCAAATTATACAGATAAGAAAACTGAGGCCTATGGTGATACAATGACTTATGAAAGGTTCACAAAGATGGTTAGCAGAAGAGTTAGTTTTAGAACTGAAAGAAATGTCATTTTCAGCTCCCCATTACACCTTATTATACCTCCAGGGTAAAAAAAAGAAAATAAAATTAAATATATTGCTAAAATTTTTTTTGGGGGGGAAGTGGAATGTTTCCACAATCTAAAATTAAATTACCTAGCATATTGGGTTGAATTTTAAGAAAGGAAAAATGGGCATATGATTGGCACTCACTAATACAGCACACTTTTAATAGACATCATATTACCATAGTTTATTCACTTAAAAGTCATGACATCTACTAAACTAAAGGTTTTCACAGCAATGAGCAATTAGTTAAATATCACAAATGGAAGCAAAACCATTAGTTTGGGTATGGATGTCTGTTCTTTGGTGCCTTAATTACCTATATTGCAACTTGTTTCAGACCACTAAAGACAGGCCTATCTAAAAATCCCCAGGCAATTAAGGACAAAGCATGTTCAAACATGAGCAGCTCCTGAAGAAATAAATGAAATGAACAGGTTTTATCTATAATGTTATTAAGTAGATAAATCACTAGGAAGAATAAACCACTGAGAGAAAAAAATAAAGGACAAACTGAGATTAGTCCTTTAAAACCTCCTTGGAGATTATGTGATTTTTCCCAAGAAATCAATATCTGTTCAATTGAAGATAAATTACAAGAGAAATGAGAAGAGGATACTTCACGAGCAAGTAATAATAGCATTGTTTCCTACAATATACAAAAATCTCTATTCATAAAACAGAGATGGGATGGGGGTATAGAGGAAGCTGTTTTTTTTTTTTCCAGTAGTTATATTTCAGCTCAACTATACATGACTATTCCTTCTATAAATCTTTTTTTATGCAGTCTAGCCAATACCAGCTCAATGTGTTCTTTAGGACAAGATTCAGGCCAACACATTTACAAAAGGAAAATTTTCATATTCTAATCTTTTTTCTTATTTTAATTGGAATATACACACAAATGATGCTTTTGTTTATATTGGTCTTTTATATGGACAAAAAAATAAATAAGGATAAATCTGGAGAAAAAAAACGAAGGCACAAAGTGCATATTGCTTTGCACTATGTATAAACAAGAATAATAATAAATAATTATAATTTCTGTAGTTATTCACCAAACGCTAATAGCAACACTTTTAGCATGAGTACAGAAGACAAAATATCTGCACAATAAATATACTACACTCTAATCAAGTTTTGGATAACATATGAGGGTAAGTAGAACTCAAGTTATTCAGACACTGATAGTAATTTTCATTCTGTATTACCAGTATTCAGGCCAGTCTCTTGCACTTAATGGAGTGCAGATTTTTTTTGAAGGGTTTAGGAAGGAGTGTGAATCATGTAAAGATTTATTTGCAAAAGTCATTTGTGTAATGTAAGAATCATAATCAGAAGAGCTTATCAATGGGTATAGTAGTTTTATGTAGTTTTAGCTATAAAAAAGCTGGGATTGCTTAAAAAGTAGGCAGCTACCAGATGAATTTACATGTGAATTCTACCAAACATTTAAAGAACAATTAGCCCCAATGCTATATAAACTATTTGAAAAAATAGGGGATGAAGGAGTCCTACCAAACTCCTTTTATGACACAGACATGGTACTGATACCTAAACCAGGTTGATTGAAAACTGAGAAAGAAAATTATAGACCAATTTCCTTAATGAATATTGATGCTAAAATCTTAAATAAAATATTAGCAAAAAGACTTCAGAAAATAATCCCCAGGATAATACACTATGATCAACTAGGACTTATACCAGGAATGCAGGGCTGGTTTAATATTAGGAAAACTATTAGTATAATTGACCATATTAATAATCAAGTTAATAAAAACCATATGATCATCTCAATAGATGCAGAAAAAGCATTTGACAAAATCCAACATCCATTCCTACTAAAAACTCTTGAGAGTATAGGAATAAATGGACTATTCCTTAGAATAATCAGGAGCATATATTTATGACCGTCAGTAAGCATAATATGCAATAGAAATACACTGCAACCTTTCCAAGTAAGATCAGGAGTGAAACAAGGTTGCCCACTATCACCATTACTATTCAATATAGTACTAGAAACGCTAGCCTCGGCAATAAGAGCCGAGAAAGAGATTCAAGGAATTAGAGTAGGAAATGAGGAAATCAAACTATCACTCTTTGCAGATGATATACTTAGAGAACCCCAAAGACTCTGCTAAAAAGCTATTAGAAATAATTCAGAATTTTAGCAAAGTGGCAAGATACAAAATAAATCCACATAAATCCTCAGCATTTTTACATATCACCAACAAAATGCAACAGCAAGAGATACAAAGAGAAATTCCATTCCAAACAAATGTTGAGAGTATAAAGTATTTGGGAATCCATCTACCAAAGAATAGTCAGGAATTATATGAGAAAAATTACAAAACACTTGCCACAAAAATAAAGTCAGATTTAAATAATTGGAAAGACATTCAGTGCTCTTGGATAGGCCGAGCGAATATAATAAAGATGACAATACTCCCCAAACTAATCTATTTATTTAGTGCTATACCAATCAGACTCCCAAGAAACTATTTTAATGACCTAGAAAAAATAACAACAAAATTCATATGGAAGAATAAAAGGAGAATTGCAAGGGAACTAATGAAAAAAAAAGTCAGAGGAAGGTGGTCTAAGTATACCTGATCTAAAGCTATATTATATAGCAGCAGTCACCAAAACCATTTGGTATTGGCTAAGAAATAGACCAGTAGATCAGTGGAACAGATTAGATACAAAGGACAAAAAAGGGTACATCTATAGCAATCTAATTTTTGACAAACCCAAAGATACCAACATTAGGGATAAAAATTCATTATTTGGGAAAAAACTGTTGGGAAAACTGGAAATTAGTATGGCAGAAATTAGATATGGATCCACACTTAACACCATATACCAAGATAAGATCAAAATGGGTCCATGATTTAGGCGTAAAGAATGAGATCATAAATAGATTAGAGGAACAGAGAATAGTCTACCTCTCAGACCTGTGGAGGAGGAAGGAATTTATGACCAGAGGAGAACTAGAGATCATTATTGATCACAAAATAGAAGATTTTGATTACATCAAACTAAAAAGTTTTGTACAAACAATACTAATGCAAACAAGATTAGAAGGGAAGTAACAAATTGGGAAAATATTTTTAAAGTTAAAGGTTCTGACAAAGGTCTCATTTCCAAAATATATAGAAAATTGACTCTAATTTAAAAGGAATCAAACCATTCTCCAATTGATAAATGGTCAAAGGATATGAACAGACAATTCTCAGATGATGAAATTGAAATTATATCCACTCATATGAAAGAGTGTTCCAAATCACTATTGATCAGAGAAATGCAAATTAAGACAACTCTGAGATACCACTACACACCTGTCAGATTGGCTAAGATGACAGGAACAAATAATGATGAATGTTGGAGGGGATGTGGGAAAGCTGGGACACTGATACATTGTTGGCGGAGTTGTGAAAGAATCCAGCCATTCTGGAGAGCAATTTGGAACTATGCCCCAAAATTTATCAAAATGTGCATACCCTTTGATCCAGCATTGCTGCTATTGGGCTTATATCCCAAAGAAATACAAAAGAGCGGAATGGGACCTGTGTGTACCAAAATGTTTGTGGCAGCTCTTTTTGTAGTAGCTAGAAACTGGAAGATGAATGGATGTCCATCAATTGGAGAATGGTTGGGTAAATTATGGTATATGAATGTTATGGAATATTATTGCTCTGTAAGAAATGACCAACAGGAGGAATACAGAGAGGCTTGAAGAAACTTACATCAACTGATGCTGAGTGAAATGAATAGAACCAGAAGATCGCTGTACACTTCAATGCTGTATGAAGATATATTCTGATGGAAGTGGATATCTTCAACATAAAGAAGATCCAACTCACTTCCAGTTGATCAATGATGGACAGAAACAACTACACCCAGAGAAGGAACACTGGGAAGTGAATGTAAATTGTTAGCACTACTGTCTATATACCTTCGGAATCTAATACTTAATGTAGAACAAGAAAATGGTATTTACACACATATATTGTATCTGGGTTATATTATAACATATGTAAAATGTATGGGATTGCCTGTCATCGGGGGGGGGGGAGTGGAGCGAGAGGGGGATAATATTATAAAAAATTACTCATGCATATATTCTAAAAAATTCTAAATAAAATAAAATAAAAATTAATTAATTAATTAATTTTTTAAAAAGTAGGCAGCTTAGATCAATGGACTTTAGATAATTGCTCTAAAAACAGCAGGACATAATACTTTTTTTTCACTATACCAAACTAAGCTGTTGGTCAGGTGGAAAAGGTGGGAAAGCAGTGTTTTTATTCAAATAAAAAAATAAAATACCTGAGAGGTAAGAACATAGATTTGGGGAAAAATACTCTTAGGACTTTATAACACAAGGGCACTCATACCACCATCTGTTTCTTCTTTCTACTTTATAGTGAGAGAAGAGAGTACAAGGAATTCGAGAGGAACACAGCAGGGCTTTCTAGCTGACCAGATTTAAGAGGAAGTAAAATATTAGTCTCTTTTATTGGACTCCACTTAATCATGATGTATGGACTATTTATGGGTCTACAGAAGATGAGAATCTAGCTAGGATAATATTGAGGAAAGAGAGATGTTCATACTATGAGAAAAATACTAGAACTAAGAATGATCCTGACAACTGAAACCAACAGAAAGAATATAAGATTCACATTTTCTATCCTAGGCTCATGTCATGCACATACATACCCATTGACCATAATGGCAAATGGGATTGCCAGTGCTCTCACTAGTGTTCCCCCCTTTCCCTCTCTCTTTTTCTCTCCTTCTCTCTCCACATAGCCAAATTTGACAAGTTAAACATGTCTATGATGTGACTGTACTGTGTACTTTTGATAAATGTTTATTGATTTGACTATAACCTTTGATTCAGTATAATTGAGATAAAACAACATTTTATCAAAGGATTCACTAATGTCAATTGCAATGTAATTTCTTTCATATACACACTAAGCTGAATTATATTCTACATTATAGGAAGTTCAAGATACCCTTATAAATGTTTCTTTATTTTATATAAAAACAGAAGACTACAAGTGTTCAAAGAACTTGTGCAAAAACTTATGGAAAGAAATAGGTTTCTCTGTCCCCCCCCCCATTCCCTAATATCTTATCCAATTTTAAGGAACAGATTTTAAAAATTAAAAAACTTAATTTATAGATAAATATAACTATTAATAGTTATATGTATTTATATTGAATTTTTAAAATTATAAATTGTTCATTAAAGTTTATATGTATACATAAAATGTGTATACATAAGTGTACATATCTGCACACATATATCAATATCTGTCTAGTTACAGGCATTGGAGAAGGCTTTTTTCTTATTCTGGGTAATGACATAATAATACAATTTCAAATTTAGAAACTTTACTAAAAATGTCAACACTCATTCATTCAATGCATGTATCACCTTTCTATGCCTTCAACTTAACATTTCTATTTCAGTCTCTTCATGTCTTCACAATTACTATTTACTAAAAAACTTCAAGTAAACTAATTAATTTACTAACCTGGAAGTCTAGGACAAACCTTTGTCCTAGGTTGATTGAAGAACTAGATAAGAGGACAAAATGAAATAATTGACATTTTAACTATTCTGAAGTTCTCCTGCATTAGCATTAACCAAATCTGGAGAATTAGTCTTGCATTCAAACAATCAAAATTATCTAATTATGTGTATGTATATGAATGTATTTATGGATGTATATATGGGTGGATGTATACACATATAAAATATTTGTCTACATATATAATTTTTATATAAAATACACTGATTCCTGAATATGTTTTACATATGAGAGTACAAATGGGAAAAGAGAAGAAGAAAAAAAATTAACATGAGCTAAGAGAAGATTTCTTATTTTTAGGGCAAAATAATTAGCATGATACCCCCATCCTTGTAGAAAGTTTTTGCTTTCCAGAGTATGGTCAGATATAGAAAATGTCTGTATTTCATATCAAGCTATTGAAATTTGCAAATATATTTTGGAACATAGAATAATTTTTTTTGGGGGGGAGGATTTGGTTATTATTTATATAGGGCAATTAAGTGGCATGTTGAGCCTTTTATTCATCCATGAGTCAGACAAAACAAAGAACTGAACAGCAACAAATATATATATATAGTTATTTGTACTATAGGCACTTAAGAAACATTCAGTAAGTCCTTGTACTTATGCATACTCATACACATATACATACATATAAATTTAAGCAATTAAAGATCAAAACTTCACTAAGTACCTTTAGTACACCTTGTATACACTGTATTTAATAAATTATATGCACATGAAGCAACTAGGAGGCTCAATGAATACAGTGTTGAGCCTAGAGTAAGCAAGATCTGAGTCCAAATTGGGACTTAAGGCACTGACTATCTGGGTGACTATGGACATGTCATTAAACCTCACTTTGCCTAATTCACTGGACAAATAAATGGCAAACTACTGCAACAGTTTTATTATAGTAAGTCTCCAGAACACAGTCTATCTGCACTTCTTTTGTGTTTTTGTGTATTATGCCCTGGTTTGGAATAAATGTCTCTCTTTTTGCTTTCATTTTTTACCATGAAAAGGTAAAGGTGAGTTCAAATTTCCTTAGAAATTTTCTTAGTAACAGGACTGCTCCACCCCTGTCCCAGACCTCAAATATTTTATTTTGAAATGTTTTCATACAATTTCCATATCATAGTTCTTCATCAGGGTAAAGTGTATCTTATCTATTTTGTCTCATTCCTAGGAACTAATCCAATGATATAAATATGACACAATCTTAATTGATGCTCTTAGAATGAATGGATGAAAAAACAAATGCTGACTTTGTGATCTTAATTCAGACTGGAAGGTACAAAACATATATGAAAGAAAAAGCAAAAAAAAAAAAGTACTTATGTGGGAAAATCATGTGGAAAAACTGATACAGAGTTTATGACATAGGAATATATTATACTTTTAAAATGCACAGTTTTCTCAACTATATTCTAATAATCATCACTTAAATAGTATATTTTATATATTTTAAATGCAAAGAAATAGAATAATACGATGTTATTAATAATTCATATTTTGAAATAAACAAAAATAGAAGAACTAGGAGGAAAAAGAGAATTGCGTAACAGAGACTTTTATATACATTATATATTGGGACATATTTGTCAATACAGATTTAAAATGCAGTCTATTATAAAGAAAATTGTGAGAAGATGTTTCTAATTTTAGGGTCTCGAAATTAATCATTAAAATCTTGACTTATTTAAACATTTAAATATAGAAAGTGTATGGTTATGAAAAGTGGAGCATGAAGATTCAAAAACTCATTCCCCATGTTAAAGGTACAGATGCTTGAAAGGTCAAAGAATTTTTGCAAGGAATTTATAACTATCTATATCTCCTTATGCAAATACACAAATAAACAAATGCAGATTTATAGAGTGAATAAATCCTATATGGTGTAATTTTTTGTAATACTAATCTTCAAATATATGTAGCTGCTAAGATTAATGAAATGAAAATCTATTTTAACCATTACTAGATTAATAGTAACTTTTTGTAACAATGTATTCTTTGTCAATAAATGTAAAAAATACAATCACAGTTATTATATAGGATTTTTTTGGTTATTTTTCATAGTGGTCCAAGGAAGATGGAGGAGGTAGATAAAGGTATTGAGAATTTAAAGAATTATGTTCAACTTATAGACAAGATGATTTAGGGGAACATGATCATTGTCTTCTGTCTTCAAGGTGGTTAAATATAGGAGATTCATCTCTATTCTGACTTCAAAAGTCAAAAAAAGCAATAAAAAGTTAAAAAAAAATGGATTTAATGATATTTCCTAAAAATTCAAATTGTCCCAAAATGGAATATGCACTACCTTAAGCAGTAGTAAATTAATTGCAGGATTTTAAGTGGATGCTTAAGTCTACCTATGAGGGATATGGTTAGAGATATGTTTACTGTAGTATACATTACATCACCAATGTTCCTTTCAGCTTTTCAAAAACTCTGGGATGACTCATCTAGAGTTTGGTGCCATCAGAATCCTACTTAAAATTACTTTTTTTAATCTCATTAGTCTCCGACTCTTTAAGAAAATCAAGAATGCATTCTTATTAGAATCATTTCAATTCAGCAAGAATTTAAGTGTTTATTATGTGGCAGTCATTGTGTTAAGAAGTAGAGATACAAAGAAAAGCAAAAACAGCAAAAAACCTTCAAGCTGTTTATAGTTCAATATTGGAAAACAATATACACTCTAGTCTGTTTGAACAAGATATACACAGGACAAATGTTCTGTTACCTAATAGGGGAGGTACTGATATTAAGGGGGGGTATGTGAAATAAAGCAGAAACTTCACTGTTAAATAGCATCAAAGAAATTCATAGATTCTAATACTTGCATAATGGCTTGGCAATTTAATGTTATTCCTAGTAATGACAGTGTATTTTTGTAAAACAATTTGGAATTCTGACCAAAATTTTCTGGCAATGTTTATCTAGGAAGAGGCAATTGAATTGAAGTTATTATTTATTATTTATTATATAAATAGATCATTTATTATTAAGATATCTGATAATCATGAATTATCATCATTATTATTAATATTTACAGTTTTTTTTATTTTTTATATTTCAAAACTTTATTAATTGAAAGACTTTAATGCCACAGACTTAAACTTCTTTACATAGTCATGTTATATGAGTTAATAATGATTTAGGAAACATTATATTTTCCAATGGCTACTTACTTAATTCTTATAGTCATGTCATTCTTAATATTGTTTTATTTTTTAATATGTCACTTGTTGTTCATTAGAGAAGAATCTCATAACAGTTAAGATTAAGTGCAATCCCTCCCCCATACCTTGCAGATAATGCATATTTTTTAAAATGAAAGGAGACTATAGTGAGAAGCCTGGAAGCAAAAAAGTGATTATATATTTCTAGGAAGAAGAAGACAAAAGTAACAAATAGCCCTCTTAGTCTTCTCTACTCAGTCATTGAAATTTGCCCAAATTGAAGTAATGAAAAAAAATTAAATGAAGGTGGTTTAGCTGTACCTGATCTAGAACTATATTATAAAGCAACAGTCACCAAAACCATTTGGTATTGGCTAAGAAATAGACTAGTTGATCAGTGGAATATGTTAGATTCACAGGGCAAGATAGTGAATAAAAATAGCAATCTAGTTTGACAAACCCAAAGATCCCAACTTTGGGGATAAGAATTCATTATTTGACAAAAACTGCTGGGAAAACTGGAAATTAGTATGGCAGAAACTAGGCATGGACCCACATTTAACACCACATACTAAGATTAGATCAAAATGGGTCCAAGATTTAGGCATAAAGAACGAAATCATAAATAAATTGGATGAACAAGGGATAGTTTACCTCTTGGACTTGTGGAGGAGGAAGGAGTTTGTGTCCAAGGGAGAACTAGAGACCATTATTGATCACAAAATAGAAAATTTTGATTACACCAAATTAAAAAATTTCTGCACAAACAAAACTAATGCAAACAAAATTAGAAGGGAAGTAACTAATTGGGAAAACATTTTTACAGTTAAAGGTTCTGATAAAGGCCTCATCTGCAAAATATACAGAAAATTGACTTTAATTTATAAGAAATCAAGCCATTCTCCAATTGATAAATGGTCAAAGGATATGAACAGACAATTTTCTGATGATGAAATTAAAACTATTTCCATGAAAGAGTATTCCAAATCACTATTGATCAGAGAAATGCAAATTAAGACAACTCTGAGATATCATTACACACCTGTCAGATTGGCTAAGATGACAGGAACAAATAACGATGAATGTTGGAGGGGATGTGGGAAAACTGGGACACTGATGCATTATTGGTGGAGTTGTGAAAGAATCCAACCATTCTGGAGAGCAATCTGGAATTATACCCAAAAATTTATCAAAATGTGCATACTCTTTGACCCAGCAGTGCTACTACTGGGCTTATATCCCAAGGAAATACTAAAAAAGGGAAAGAGACCTGTATGTGCCAAAATGTTTGTGTCAGCCCTTTCTGTAGTGGCTAAAAACTGGAAAATGAATGGATGTCCATCAATTGGAGAATGGTTGAGTAAATTATGGTATATGAATGTTATGGAATATTATTGTTCTGTAAGAAATGACTAACAGGAGGAATATAGAGAGGTTTGGAGAGACATCAACTGATGCTGAGTGAAACGAGCAGAACTAGGGGATCATTATACACTTCAACAATGATACTGTATGAGGATGTATTCTGATGGAAGCTCTTCAACATAGAGAAAAGCTAATCCAATTTCAATTGATCAGTGATAGACAGAATCAGCTACATTCAGAAAAGGAGCACTGGGAAGTAAGTGTAAACTGTGAGCATTGTTTTGTTTTGTTTTGTTTTGTTTTGTTTTGTTTTGTTTTTCTTCCCAGATTATTTTTACCTTCCGAATACAATCCTTCCTTTGCAACAACAACAACAACAAAATTCGGTTCTGCACATATATATTGTACCTAAGATATACTATATTTAATATATATGGGAATGCCTGCCATCTAGGGGAGGGGGTGGAGGGAAGTAGGGGAAATATTCAGAACAGAAGGGAGTACAAATGATAATGTTGTAAAAAAAAAAAAAAAAAAAACTATGTATATGTACTGTCAAAGAAAATGTTATAATTATAAAAAATAATAAAAAAAGAAAAAGAAAAAAAGAAAAAAAAAGAAATTTGCCCAAATTTTAGAACTAATGGTAGAAAATTAAAATGTTTTCCTTACTAAAGATCACTCAACTCTTCTTAAGAAAATAGAGTTGTGGGGAAATTTCTCTTAGTCAGGTGTTATTACAAGACATAACAACTGAAATGAGTTCCTGAACATGTTAGGTGATACCTTATTGAAAGACTAAAGATAGAGGAAGAGGGGAAAAAACGCAACAGAAGAGTTTAACAAATACGTGTTTCTAGTCTAAGTCTCAACTTGGCTGTGGGAAATAGCTTCATAGTCAGTGGATCCTGAAAAAATCTGAAGAAAGCTTTACAACTGTTTTAAGAAAATGCTAAAGAGACAAAGCTAAGATGGCAGAGTAAAGGCAGAACTCGCCCAACTTCTCCCTCAAACCTCTCCAAATTCCTTTAAATGATGATTATAAACAAATGTTAGAGCATCAGAATATCTCAAAAAATGGAGTAGAACATTTTCCAACTGAAGGCAATTTAGAATTCCAGCAGAAAAGATCTATTCTACCAGGGTAGAAGTTCAGTGAGCAGTGATACAGAGCAACCAGTATTGTCCTGGATGCAGCCTTAGCTTCAGGCTAGGCCCTAATATCAGCAAGGTGGGACATCTGAATCAGAAGCAGTGCTAGAGGCTTCTGGACCTCTTGGTCCAGGAACATAAGGGAGGCCTCAGAAGGTCAGCAGAGAGGGGTCTGTAGCAGTGGGGTAGGATTCTAGTATACAGTCTTAATGCAGGTCATGCCAATGCAACTCCAACTACAGCAGCCCAGCTTCAGCAAAGCAGGTCTCTTGTTTTAGCACACTAGATCTACAGCAACAGTGGAGTGGGGACACTTCTAACAGCTTCAAGGCAGAAAAGAATGCTGATGGTCAGACCCAGATTGAAGATTCTTTAAAAACAGCTGCATATTCCCCCTGTCCCCCCTCCCCCACTGAAACTTGGGACAGTGCATCCTCTACCCTGGAAAGAAAATGAACAAATTAAAAAAGTTACTGCCCATTGAAAGTTATAGAGAGAAGAAAGATCAAAATACACATTCAGAAGATGATAACAAAGCCAAAGCTCCATCCAAAGCCTCTAAGAAAAATAAGAATTGGACTCAGGCCATAGAAGAACTCAAAAGATAGCTTGAAAATCAAGAAAGAGAATTAGAGAAAAAATTGGGAAAAGAATTGAGAGTGGTACAAAAGGAAATCCAAAAGCTGATGGAAAAAGAATGCCTTAAAAAGTGAAAATAGCCAATTGGGAAAGGAGGTGTAAAAGTTTATTGAGGAAAAATGTTCCTTAAAAATTAGAATTGAGGAGAAGGAAGCTAATGACTTTATGAGAAATGAAGATACAATAAAGCAAAACTAGGATGGAAGGAAGGAAGGAAGGAAGGAAGGAAGGAAGGAAGGAAGGAAGGAAGGAAGGAAGGAAGGAAGGAAGGAAGGAAGGAAGGAAGGAAGGAAGGAAGGAAGGAAGGAAGGAAAGGAAAGGAAGGAAAAGAAAGAAATATGAACTATTTCACTGGAAAAACAACTGACCTCAAAAAAGATCCAAGAGAGATAAATTTAAAAAATTTTGGTCTACCTGAAAGTCATGATCAAATAAGAGCCTGCACATCATCTGTCAAGAAATTATCAAGGAAAACTGCCATGATATTCTAGAATCAGGGGGTAAAATACAAATTGAAAGAATCCACCAAATACCTACTCAAAGAAATCCCAAAATGAAAACTCCCCAAAATATTATAGCCAAATTCCAGTACTCCTAGGTCAAGAACAAAATATTGCTAGCATCCAGAAAGAAAAAAAAATTCAAATATATTGTAGCCACAGTCAGAATAACACAAGATTTAGCAGCTTTTCCATTAAAGTTTCTACATAAAGGCTTGGAATATGATATTCCAAGGAGCATTGGAACTAGAATTACAACCAAAAATCACCTACCCAGCAAAACTGAGTATAATCCTTCAGAGGAAAATGTGGTCATTCAATGAAATAGAATATTTTCAAGCATTTGTGATGAAAAGATCAGAGCTGAATGGAAAATTTGATTTTCAAATACAGGACTCTGGAGAAGCATAATGAGGTAATCAGGATTGAATAAGGATTATCTGTTTACATTCCTACATAGGAGAATGATACTTGTAACTCATTAGAACTTTCTTATTATTATGGTAATTAGAAGGAGTATATATAGACAGAGGGCACAGGTGTGAGTTGAATATGAAAGGATAATATCTTTTGCTTCAGCTGAAGCATACTAAGTTCTGCTGCAGCCTTTTAATTTTATTCTGTATGTGTCTCTTCTTCAAATGGGTTTCTTGTAAACATCATATTGTAGGATTCTGTTTTTTAATTCACTCTGCTTATTTGCTTCCATTTTAGAGGAGAGTTTAACCCATTCACATTCACAGTTATGATTACCAGCTCTGCATTTCTCTCCATCCTATTTTCTCTCTTTTGTTTTCTCTGGTCTATCCTCCTTAGTAGTTTTGTTTTTAACCTACCCCATACTCCCTACATTTTATCACCTCTCCCTCCTTCTCTTACCTTTTCTTCTAGTGTTTCTGCCTTTCCTTCTATCCAGCTCTTCTCTTTTCTTTCTTTTTTCTTCTCATACTTTAAAAATTTTTTATATCCAACTAAATGACTAACTTATTCGCTTTTTGAGCCAAAATTGATAATATTAAGCTTCAGACAATGCTCATTCCCCTCCCCTTTCCTTCTATTGGTCTTTTCTGCCTCTTCATGTAATCTAATTTGGCCCATTACACCTTCCCCTTCTTTTTCTCTTCTTTTTGCATCCCTTAATGTGTTTTACTTTCATGTCATCTCATCAGAGTCCATTCACATGTCATGCCCCCCTCTGTCTGCCTCAGTAACAGATACAGTTCTCAAGAGTTATAGTTATTATTTTCCCATCTAGGGTTGTAAACAGTTTAACCTTTAAATAATACATATATTCCCCCATTTATTTTTCTATTTTTCTCTTAAGTCCTGTGTTTGAATATTACATTTTCTTTTTAGTTTTGTCTTTTTATTTTTTAAGTGGAAATTTTTTAAAGTCTCTTAGTTTGTTGAAGATTCATCTTCTCCACTGAAAGATGATGTGCTCAGCCTAGCTGGGTAGTTAATTCCTGGTTGTAACCCCAGGTCCTTTGCCTTCTGAAATATGGTATTCTAGGCCCTCCAATCCTTTATTGTAGATGCTGCCAGACCCTGGATTATATTGACAAATTGCTCCTTGATACTTGAATTGCTTTTGTCTGGAAGCTTGCAGTATTCTTTCCTTGAGATCATAGTTTTGGAGTTTTGCATCAATGTTCCTTGGGATTTTCCTTTTGGGATTTCTTCCCAGATGTGATCAATGGATGCTTTTACTGATGATTTCTCCCTCTGTTTCAAGTTTTTCTTGATGATGTCTTGAAGGATGCTATCTAGGCTCTTTTTTAGTCATTGCCTTCAGGTAGACCATTGCATTTTAAATTGTCTTTCCTGCATCTATTTTCCAGATCCAGAGGGGTGATAAAATGTAGGGAAGTGGAGTATGAGGTAGGTTAAAAACAAAACGTTACTAGGGAGGACAAAGTAGAGAGAACAAAAGAGAGAAAATAGGACGGGGCAAATGCAGAGCTGATAATCATAACTGTAAATGTGAATGGGTTAAACTCTCCTTTAAAATGGAAGCAAATAGCAGAGTGGATTAAAAAACAGAATCCTACAATATGTTGTTTACAAGAAACCCATTTGAAACAGAGACATATACAATGTTCTGGGATGACCAGCTGTGAATGAATTTTCCACAAATACTCTGAAAAACTTACGATGAAAAATTCTATCCATACCCAGAGAAGGAACAGATTGTGTCTGAATTCAGATTGAAGCATTCTTTCTTTTCCTATCTTTTTCTTTTTTAACTTAATTTTTATTGAGGGTTTTTATTTTTATTAGGGTGGGAGATCTGTTTTTTCGCCACTTGATTTTTATGGAAATGCTCTATATAACTTCACATTTGATTTCTTAATTTTGGATGGGGGATAGGGAGAGGACATAGACCTCAAATTTTTAAAAACCAAATATAAAAAATGTGTAAAATGTGTAAGAGAGAGACAGACAGACAGACAGACAGTCTGATAGACATGAGGAGAAGGAAAGAAAGAAAGAAAGAGAGAAGGGAAGAAGGAAAGAAAGAAAGAAAGAAGAAGAAAGAAAGAAAGAAAGAAAGAAAGAAAGAAAGAAAGAAAGAAAGAAAGAAAGAAAGAAAGAAAGAAAGAGAGAGAGAGAGAGAGAGAGAAGAAAGAAAGAAAGAAAGAAAGAAAGAAAGAAAGAAAGAAAGAAAGAAAGAAAGAAAGAAAGAAAGAAAGAAAGAAAGAAAGAAAGAAAGAAAGAAAGAAAGAAAGAAAGAAAGAAAGAAAGAGAGAAAGAAAGAAAGAAAGAGAAAGAGAGAAGGGAAGAAGGAAGGAAGGAAGGAAGGAAGGAAGGAAGGAAGGAAGGAAGGAAGGAAGGAAGGAAGGAAGGAAGGAAGGAAGAAAGGAAGAAAGGAAGGAAGGAAGGAAGAAAGAAAGAAAGAAAGAAAGAAAGAAAGAAAGAAAGAAAGAAAGAAAGAAAGAAAGAAAGAAAGAAAGAAAGAAAGAAAGAAAGAAAGAAAGAAAGAAAGAAAGAAAGAAAGAAAGAAAGAAAGAAAGAAAGAAAGAGGGAAAGAAAGAAAGAGGGAGGAAAGGAGGGAGGGATGGAGAAAAGGAGGGAGGGATGGAGAAAAGGAGGGAGGGAGAGAGGAAAAGAAGGAGGGAAGAAGGAAAGAAGGGAGGGAAGAAGGAAAGAAGGGAGGAAGGGAAGGAGGAAGAAAGGAAAGAAGGAAGGAAAGAAGGAAGGAAAGAAGGAAGGAAGGAAGGAGGGAAAGAAGGAAGGAAGGAAGGAAGGAAGGAAGGAAGGAAGGAAGGAAGGAAGGAAGGAAGGAAGGAAGGAAGGAAGGAAGGAAGGAAGGAAGGAAGGAAGGAAGGAAGGAAGGAAGGAAGAAAGAAAGAAAATACTAGCTGAACAATGTTATAATGCTCACAACATGAAATCACAGAACCTCCAATAAAGACTTTGGAGATAGTGTTTTAACTGAGAATTATATAGGAGGCACAGTAGGAGCCTGGAAAAGCTATGTCCTTCCTTATAAGGGGAGGCTTATTAATCATAACACTCTCTAGTAGACAGTAAAGATAATAAAAATATTTTTAACATACCAGCTAAAATAAAGAAAGGGCACTAGAAGGGAAAATCTGAGATGCAATACTTGGTTGAATACAGTTTAAGAGTAATGACTTATGGGAAATAATTTCTGAAATCACTGAAAAACACAATATAATATGATGAGCTTATAAGGGAGCTTTCTAGCACTGTAGTTTTAAGTTGCTCCTTCATACTTCAGCATGCTTTCTTAGTATGTATGTCCTTGTCCTGGCTACAGGTTTATTACATATGATTTCCCACAATATTTTTTCATTCATGCTCAATCTTCCAGTTAAAGAGTATGTGTGTATATGTATGAAATGGTAGGGTAATTAATTAAAATGCTTTATTTTTTTAAAAAAATGTTCTTTTGTTGCCTGGGAAAGGTAAATTTGTAGGCATAAGTTCATGTGCTTTGTGTTACAAGTATAATAATAGCTATAATCTCACATAAATAAGAGAGAAAATTGTGTGAGAGTATTTGCATGTGTCCTGATTACTATAGTTAAATTGTTATTTATATATGGTTTTAAAATATGTTTATTATTCTTAATGAAGTACCCTATTATTCTTATATCTTTGCAACAAGGGTAGAAGGGGATCACACAGGTCTGTGGACATTTAATTTGAAAAAAAAAGTTGATTATCATGAAAAAAAAACAAGGTGATGAGATTCTAGGAATTTGGCTGTGTTGATTCTAAGAAAGCAGTAGCAGCATAGTAATAAATATTCTATAAAATCATTCAATATAATTATCTCATAAATCCCACAATTAAAGTAGAATGGAGGAGATGACTATTATAAAGCTATAACTAGAAAGGGGAATTCAATTATTTTTGTGAGAGTTTGACAAACTTCATTATTTAACTTTATCAAGCATAATTAGTGTTTTTTGCCTCTATAGGAAGATTTATCATATGGCTTATAAAGGTGTCTGATCAAATGGAAATGAAAATTCTGTGAAGGATAGAACTTACTCTTTCTTTTGCTTATTGTAGATCTTTTGCTTATTTAGATCTCACAGTTGTGCAAATTTTCCAATTTTACTATTTTAAATGTTCTTAATTTTTCTTTTTAATTGGAATTTGAAGAAAGAAATTATTTCAGGATATACTTACCTATATTTCCTAAGTAAATAAGTCCAGTTTCATTAAACATAAATACCACAGGTTATGTTTTATTCACACACACACACACACACACACACACACACACACACACATTGTTGAGGGGAGTAGGAGAGACAATAAGACTTGCTCATAATGGTGGCTAAAATAAATCAGAGTCAGGACTTAAATTCTAATCTTCAAGATTTCAAAGCAGACTCTATAGCCATTGATTTTTTTCTTTTTAATTTCTATATTTTCAGGAAACAGAGTCATTTGTTTCTTTACATTCTCTCAACTACCATTCAGAAAAAATTACCTGAAAACCAGTCATCTTTGATTCTTTTCTACAACTCACATCATACTAAATATGATTTATCTTTTCCGCAAAAATGCTGTTCAAATACATTCCTTCCTCTTTGTTTTAATTACTATTCCCTCTTCTTTGTTTTCATTACTACCATATCATCTAAACCTTATCATCTAATACTTACAGTTATTTCACATTTAGATTTATCAATTACTAATTGGACTCCTTGTCCAAAGTCTTTCCAATCATTCTACATATACTGAAGTTATCTTTCCATATTGTAGTATTTTGAATGCCACATCCTACTCTTCAAAACCTTCATAATTATGATCAACCTTATAGACAATCTTCTCCCTTTGTACCCCTAATTTGTTTTATCCTATTACTATATTCACACTGTGCTAATATTCCCCTCCATATTACTTCTGTTATTCTGAGAATATTCCTGTTCATTCTTTAGTGTCCAATTCCTGTATCCATACTATGAAACCTAGCTAAATTATCCTAAGCCCTAGTAATCACTCCTTTGGAGTTTGAACTGATTGCTCCTCACATTCTGTTTCTCTAATTCCTAGGCTGTTTTATTCCTCTAGATCTTAAACCCTTAAGCCCTTTACAGCTATTGAATTGAGAGTGCTAAGGGCTGAGGTAACCATGTAAAATATCTGTTTTTTTAAAATCATTCCATAGATTAATTAGATTCTCAAAACATTGACTTCTATATAAACAAGTTCCTTAAGGGGAGGGGGACATTTTCACTTTTCTTTGACTCCTCTATGCTTGACTCAGAGTAAGAACTTAATAAATGCTTGTTAATTGATTTATTACTCTTTCTAGTTGTTCTGTGGACATTAGGCTTGTTTTCATAAATATATTGCAAACTCCTGAGAACAAGAATTGTGTCTTAAGCTGTTCTTATGACCCCTACAAATTCTGGGTATAAATCCCTACTGACTTACTAAATGCTGTAATGAAACACTGAAACATTCTTATTGACCATTAGTAGTCTAAAAAATATTCAACCATGTGGTATTCTTTCAGCCACATAGTTATGATTAACAAGATTAATATGCTAGTTTTCATTTAGGAAGATGGCTCTATACTCCTAACATTGTGAGTCACCCAGAGTCCATTTGGAATAGTATAAAGAAAATGAAGCTAAGAATGCTATTGCTATACTATTTCACTTAGTTATGCATTTTTTATCTAAAAGCACTACAAAATATGGGTTTATCTTACCAAAATATATTCTTCAAATCATTTCTCTAGTAGTATTGGTAGATATACAGTGATCTTGCACATGCCTAATTATCTTGTTTCTCCAAACTCCCTCTTTCTGTCTCTTTCATTAACTCCTTTTCTTAACCTAATGTTCTTAATATGACTTTAAAATTCTTTCCTCTCTTATTTATCAGAAACATAGTGAGGATAACAAAATAAATCAAAACTTCCATATCAGTCAGTTCTAAGTTGGTAAAAATACTAACATGGTGCTTGTCAAGGTCCTCTTCTGAAATCCCTTCTGCTCTATTCTTTGTATTTAAAAATGGTTTATTGATGTTCCATTTTTATTTATTTTTCAGAAGTATTACTCTTACCCCTTGCTCTCCTCTACAATTCCATTCCACTTGAAATAATTGGCATCCATAATAATTAAACAAGAGTATTGAGCATGTGCTGTATGTGGACATTAATTTGAATGTACTCTACAATATTTACTAAGAGCTGTAGGCTTCCTTGCTGTCTGATTTTAGGGCATTTCCATCCTACATTTTCATACACTTGGAAAACAAGATATATCAGCCCAAATATTATATTAACTCCATTGGGCAGTAGCTTTCTTTGAAAACTATAAGTTGTAATTATTATATACTTATTAAGGAAAAATTAGTTGTTAAAAAAATCCATTTTACATCCAAAATTAAAAACAAACACAACCTCTAATATGTATATGGGAATATCAATTTTATTTGGGGTTTATTAAATTCAGTTTAAATATTTTAAGTACTCTGTTCTTTGCAGTATCTAGCTTTGCTAATGAATGTGGGCAATTTTCACCTTTGCTCTGCATTTTTTGCTTAAAATCTCTTTGTTCAAATTTGTAAGCTTTAAGGAAATCTATAACCCTTTTAAAAACTATATCCTGAAAATCCAAATCTGATTTAATGTATATCTTCTAATTTCCTAAATCAAATTATTTTAAACAAAAGTCTTCAACTTAATAACCAATTGTTATGTTGAAAACAATGTTGAATGCTTGTTGAAAATGTTGAAAACACTTCCTGATTTTTCACTTGAATATATACATTTTTACCAAAGATGTATCATATTCACAGGAAAGTATTCAAAGTTTATTCTGCTAAATAGCTTGCCCTTACATCAGTCACTAAAAGCAAGTAATGATCACCAGATTTGATTAGTCTTGGAAGACTCAGAATCACAACATAGTAATATTCCCCAAGCAAAACAGCACCATGCTGTACTATCAACATCAAGTTAACAAATGACTACAAATTACTTATTCTTCTGTAGGCTATGTATTCAATGGTGTTTTCCCTGGTAGCACTTATAGATCCGTGCTTCTTCCTATTCAGAAGTCATATTTTCCCCACGTATGGGAAAGAGCCTCAAATCTCTTACTTAGTTCCACATGTTCAGTGGTATTTCTTATTTCTCTTCTTTATTTGTATTATATTGTTAGACGCTCTGGTTACCTGACACAAGTTAGGAAACAAACTCCACTCCTTTTCACATTATATTTCTCTTTGTTCCTCCATCATTTATATGTTTATTGATTTTTAAAAATCCATTTCCCCATCTATTTCATAACTTGGAGAAGACAGGGATATTCCTTCTTAATGTTCTCTATCATAGATAGGAAATTAATCTGTAATTTGTGTACATATAGATTTTCTTTGTTATGAGCACAATTACAAATGCAATACATGATTTATTTCTAGAAAATTCCTTCAGTTCTTAATTTAAGGAAGCAGATTTTCAGTCTCCTGGTTCTCTGCCAATCTTGTGGGAAGCTCTTGTGCTGAACTGACTTCTTACATCACTATTCTTTATCTTGTACTTGAGGCTGAGACAGGATTTTTTAAAGAGACTTCTCAATATCAGCTATATTTCAAAAACAATTAGAAGCTTCCTGTGAAACCCAATACAATAAAACTCCTAATTGTCATTTGAAGGAGAGCCTCAAGTGGAAATCTAATTGCTAGCAACTTTATACTTCTTACTTCTTCTTGCATCCTGCTGCTGATACATTAGATACACCTTACCTGTCAGTTAATACTTCTTTGGTACCGAATTTTCTTATTTTAAACAACAAAGATACGCTGGTAACAATTTATTGTTTCATTTACCTATTTACTTTACCCATTTCCATCCCATCTGTACTCTTTATAATTTCTTTATCTCTTATGTATATATATTTATATTTATATATATATATATATATACATATATATGATATACACATATCTCATATAAAAATATATATTATATATGCATATAGATGGAGTTTAAGTAATAAGTACAGTGAATAATTGTTGTCCCTGTGAAGCTGTACTATACCTTTTGAATATTAACTTAATTATTATAACATATATTGAAAGCAACCTAAATTTGTTTTCTCCCCCTACTTCTTCAGTTGAAAAATATAGACTATAGACAACTATATGTTAAAGCAAGCAACAGGGATTATTTATGAAACAACCTATTAAAATACCACATTGGTAAATATTTATATAAGATTTAGTTATTTAAAGTTAATAAAATATAAGAAGCATGTAATTATTAACTGTACTATAATTAAGTCTATAATGTCTAAACTACTAAAAGTTATATTTGTTTGACTTAAGGAAATGCCTTCTAAAATGATTATTATTTTATTTATTGTGTTTAATTTCATGAAAAAAAATAGAGAAAGCATAATGTGTAGTATTTTTGAGGCTGCATTAGACTTAAGACTATTATTCCAAATTGAAAGGTAAAGCAATCTCTATTTCTGATTACACTTCTTTCCTATATAATTTGTAATTTGTCACCACTAGATTTCCTGCAAAATTGTCTTTTGGACTATTCTCTTCTTTGTGCTAGACTGAAGTTTCAATGTAAACTTTAAAAATATTTTTTAAATGACCATGCTATAAGACTAAGTTCTGTCAACCTTTCACCATAATTCATCATTAGTTTCAACTAAATTGAAATTCTCTTGTGTTCACAAACTTCCATCTAGCTAGTTCACTCTTTATTTAATCCAATAAAAGAAGCCTAACTCCAGCAGTTTCCATAATTTGTTTGAAAAGGACTTTGCATAATAAATGAAAAGGTTTTATTACTTGTACTTCATTCAGTAGCTGCAGTGTTCAACTTAAATAATGCAATTAAAGGTGAGAAGAGAGTAATTTTCTGCAAACTCTCTCTGGTGACTTTCTCAATAGGAGTCTTAAACCTTTAAAAGCCTTCACAGTAGCAATCCCAGCATTTATTACTCACATGTTTCAAGGCAGCATGCTTTTACTTTAGTAATCATTACTACTTAGGGCCAGCTCTTCTTGACATTTATCATAGCCTTCTTAGTATTCTAAAGGTAGAAGTAATCCTAACTTTAAAAAAATACTTTGAAGATAATACATATATCTGATATTTACACATCAAACTTCTACTCAGTGAATATTTATATAGACTCAAGGTTGTGATTAGATAGAATTCTAACTCAGAATATGGAAAAAATAGGTTTACATCCTGTTTTATATCTTTATCTTCAGATCAACTCTCTTAGTCTTAGTTTATCTCTAAATCAAAAGGATGGAAAACCATGTTATATGAATAGTTAAATTCTAAGTTATCACCATCAGAATTAGTATAGAAATACATATACACACAATCATAATGGAGACTAGAGATAAAATCATAAGCAATATCAATGCAGACACACACATGTGTGTATATAAAATAGAAATGTGATGTTTTATTTTAGTGAAACTTGAATATTTTCCAAATGGAAAATCAATGATTCATGAGAATTATTTTTAGAAACAGAATGATGAATGATAATGAAGATGCCATAATGCTAAAAAAAAAAAAAGTAGCATTCTGACTTCCTCAAGATTTTCTGTGTGATTTTGTTTTCATTCAAGCTCTCACACTAGCGAAATGGATAAAACTATCAAATACTATAAAGTAACCAAGTCAAATTAATGGGAAATTGGTTCTAATCATATGGACACTTACATTAACATGAACAATCTGAACAATAAACAGCCTATCTTGACCAACAACAATAACAAAAAGCCTCAACAATGTCGTCAGAGATGCTTTCTGAGTGATAATTCTGCTATTTTGATAAGTAGGGAGAGAGGGAAGGGGGAGAGAAAGAGAAGGTAAGGAGGCATTGGAAAGACAGACAAACACTTAGAGAGAGACACACACATAAGAGAGATACAGGAAAGAGAGAAAGAAAAGGAGAGATAGAGGAAGAGGAAAGGAAGACACACACAGTGAGACAGAGACAGAGACAGAGAGAGAAGAGGGAGGAAAGTTGGGTGTGAAAGAGGAAGGGAGAAAGGAAGGAAGAAGGAAAGGAAGGGAGGGGGCGTTGGAGGGGGGAGGCATAAGTGGGAAGAGACAGGGAAAGGAAGAGGGAGAGTCATGAACAAATACTTTAAAGCATGAAATGCTGAAAAATCTCTAGTACCAAGTAGAAAATAAAATTGCACCCATGTACCTTACAAACATTTCTATTAAATCTAAGGAAAGCAAAATCACAGCACTGGGAACATATAGGATATAAGGATTTTCAATGTCTATAAGTCCTTAAGAATATCATTAATGAATAACTTGAGCTATTAGTATTTGGCTAGTTCAATAATAAATTGTTTATGGAAAATTGGGTATTTTGATGACAGACACAGAACATGAAGTTTTCAAGGGCACCTTCCTTGTCGGTGATTATTTTAAAAAGATACATCCACAACTCTCATTTCTTTCTTTCTTTTCTGTTTTTATTTAATTTACTTTTAAAAACAATCAGTCACAGACAGCATTTGCATGAACAAATGAAAAATATGCATTTGAGTTAATAAGTGAGCTATTTTTAAAATCATATTGTAAGTTCTATTACATGGTATTTTATGCTAAAGAACTTTGAGTGGAGAAGTATCTTCTTTAAATTTTAAACTTTGTCTTTTAATGTGAAAATTACATAACAGGTCAAAAATATAATTTGCCTTTTATTATCTGGGATGGAGATCTGGAAAGGTTGAGATAAAAGATAGTTGTTTTAAAACATGATTGATGATGATGATGCTATTTATTACAATATATAAAATGTATGTAGAACTTGAAGGTTTAAAAATACTTTAACAAATGTAATCTAATTTCCAACAAGGATCAAAGCAATGTAGGACCTTTTATCATCTCCATTTTACAGATTAATTAATCAAAGTAAATAAAGATCAAAGGTAAAGTATAATTTGGGAATAAATTGCCTACAGGTTTCATACATGTCCATATAGCCTTAATTAACTGCATATTTTAAATGAAAAGATTTGGGATGGTTGAATTAGTTGAATAATTTTCTCATATCACTACTTTAATATAAGAATTCACATAATGTTAATTTGACTTGGAATGAGGAAATGTGCTAATTTGACTTGGAATGAGGAACTGTGCTAAGTCTAAATTTTTTTTATATGATATCTAATCAATTTAAAGGAAAAATGGTTCTAGTACATGTTGTTGTAAGATTCAGCTCCAAACTTACAAATCTGAGAAATATAAAAATCAAAGGGACTATTTAGGAATTTTCCATTCAATGTTTGACTACTAATAAAATTATATTTATGTGAGGTATAATACAACTGAACATTAGTTTTATGTTTCTGATTCCCACAATACAAGTGAACCAGGAAAGCTTTGAATTAATTCTCCAGAATGGTGGCAGGAACAAGGCTTGCAAAGGCTGGACAAAGTTGACATTTGAATAAAGCTTCAAGATTGTACAGGAAAATTAAGAGAAAAAAAAAACACAGAAAAGTTAGCACTAAAATGCTTACAGTTAAAATACTGCAAAGCCAAGATGGTGGAGAAAAGTTAAAGACTTGTCTGAACTTCCCCCCCAGACCTCTCCAAATGACTTTAAATAATTCCTCACAACAACTTCTGGAGTTGCAGAACTCATAAAATAACGAGGTGAAATAATTTCCCAGTCCAAGACAACTTACAAAATTGGCAGGAAAAATCTTTTACATCAAGGTGAGAGGGGAGAGCAGTCTAGTTAAGGCTGCACTCCAGCAAACTAGCAATAGGCCTGGGGTAACCAGTGGCTAAAGTGGCAGTTTCTCCACTTCTCACCCCACAGACAGTAATGGGATCAGATAACTACCACCTCTGCCTAAATCATACCATGTTGGAAGAACCAAAAAAAAAAGTCCCCCAAATTATCTTTTTAGAAAGATACATAAGGGGCAGCTAGGTGGCACAGTAGATAGAACACCAGCCCTGAAGTCAGGAAGACCTGAGATCAAATCTGGCTTCATACACTTAACACTTCCTAGCTGTGTGACCATGGGCAAGTAAGTCACTTAGCCCCAGTTGCCTCAGGGGGTAAAAGCTGCACAAAAAACTTTGAAACTTAAGACAATGCCCTCTCCATTTTAGAAACAGAGCCCTACTTTAGCATAAAACTAAAAGACAAGAAATAGGCTGGAAAGGTAAGCAAGCAACAGAAATGGATTGTTATTATGGTGCCAGGGAAGATCAAAACAAAATCATGAGAAGACAAAAAAGTCAAAACTGTCACATCCAAAATCTCAGAAGACAATACACATTGGTCTCAAGTCACAGAAGAGCTCCAACAGGATTTTAAAAAGTTAAATAAGAGAGGTAGAGGAAAAATGGTAAGAGAAATTAGAGTAATTCAAGAAAATTATGTCAATAGCTTACTAAAGGAGCCATCAAAATAATGAAGAAAATAATACTTTAAAACAGAATAGATCAAATGGTTTAAAAAAGCACAAAATTACAATGAAGATAACAATGCCTTGAAAAGCAGAATTAGCCAAATAGGAAAAGAGATACAAAAATTCACTGAAGAAAAGAGTTCCTTAAAAAATTAAAATTGGCCAAATGGAAAAGGAGGTACACAAATTCAAGAAAGAAAACAATTCCTTAAAAATTTATTGGGCAAGTAGAAGTAAATAACTTTATGAGATTAAAAACAATAAAACAAAATCAAAATAATGAAAAATATAGAAAAAAGTAAAATTTATAGAAATAAGAGCCATTCCTTAATTGATGAATAGTCAAAAGATAAGACATTTTTCTGATAAGTAGGCAAAACCCTCTATAGTCATACAAACAATGTTCTAAATCACTATTAATCAGAGAAATGTAAATTAAAATATCTCTGAGATACCACCTCACAACTATCAGATTGGGCAATATGACAGGAGAGGAAAATGACAAGTATTGGAGCAGATGTGGAAAAATTGAGACACTAACACATTGCTGAAGTAGTATATTGATTCAACTATTTCATAATAATTTGCAACTAAGTCTAAGGGGCTATAAAACCATGCATAGTCTTTGATCAAGCAATACTACTTCTCTGTGTATATCCTAAAGAGATATAAAACAAAAAAGAAAAGTAGCCATATGTATAAAAATATTTATAGTAGCTCTTTTGATGGTAATAAAGAATTGGAAAGTGAGAGGATGTCCATCAACTGGGGCATGACCAAACAAGTTGTTGTATACATTTGTGATGAAATGCTATTGTGCTAAATGAAATAATGAGCATGACCTCAGAAAACCTGGAAAGACTTACATGAATGGATACAAATTGAAATTAGTAGAAAAACATTGTTTATGGTAACAATATTATAGGATGATCAATTGCGAATGACACTGTTCTCAGCAATAAAATAATCTAAGACATTTCCAAAATATTCATGATGAAAAATGCTCTCTCTCTCTCCAGGGGAAAAAAAAACAATGGAGTCTGAATGCATGCTTTCTCTTTACTTTCAATATTCAATATTTTTCTTGTTGCTGGTCTTGTGTATTTGAATCAAAACTTTTATCACCTAGTCAATATAATTTGATTTACTACTTAATCCTTTGCCAATTATATTCACTTCTACATTCTATGGGTCTATTTTCCTATCTGAAAAAATGGAGATAGTGCAATTTTTCCCTAAAATTCCCTGAATCTAAAGATGGAAATAGAATTTGAAATAATAATACTGTATTAGAAAGTTCCTAATCCTTTTTGAGTTCTGAGCTATTCTCTGATACAGACCCCATGCCAAAGGCTGGGGCACACTGAAAGCATGGTTTAGTAACAAAAAAAAATAACTTTGTTAGATGTTACTAATTCAATTTATAATGCTTTGGGATGCTATGATATTGAAAAGCACAAAGACTACAAATGGTCAAGGCCATCCACACTAATACAAATGCTAAAACTAAATTCTACTAATTCTTTAGATTCCATAGTGTTCAAAAAAGAATAGGGAATGTACAAAGGATGCTTTCTGATGACTTACTAACCCAGGTGCTTACTTTCAAAAGGAGTAGGGGTCATGAGAAAAGAAAAAAAGAATTTTATTTAGTGGCATTAATATATACTGATTCAAAAGAAAACTGCGAAATGATTTAAGATAGGATATGCACACTTCTGAAATCTCAGAATAAAAGCTAACTATGCACAGGTATATGGGAAGTTACATTTATATTCATCTAAATGTGTTTTTTGATCCATGTTTCCATGACAAGGTATATTTTAAAGTCAAGACATTGAATAGAAATTCAAAAGTTTCTGCTTTAGGGGAAATACTGTTTTAAGTCTCTGTGAAATCCATATTTTAATTGAGAAAAAATGATTTTTCACATATGTATGTATGTATATATATATATATATATATATATACATATATATATATGCCATTAATCATCCCTAAATATTCACCTTTCTGTAATATATATTTTCAAGAAGCAAAAATATTTCCTAATCAAACTTCTAAGAGCTTTTAAAAGACTTAATGTCTAGAAATTATTTTGAAAATTACTAGAGTTAGTTTTTAGTCTATATGTAACAAATACTTTTCAAGAATACTTGTATGATAATGAATGGTTAAAATGAAAACACTAGACACAACTGATCTCATCAGTATGGTTACTATCTCCATCAGTATACTTCCAAACTTGCTGTAACATTAAGCTTATTTCCTGTGAGGCTAATTATTTATATAACTAAAGTTTTAAGGAAGAATTAAATGACTGCGGCAAATATAAAATATTAGAAATCATTCTATATATCAACAGTGATTTTCTGGTATTCCAAAACATGCAAAGGAAGCTTTTGGAAATGCATTAAAAAAAGATGAATGGAAAGTCCTAGTCTAATTAATCTAATTAGAAAAAAAGGAACCCCCTTTTTTTCTGGAAAGTTTTGTATATGAGAGAAATGCTAGAAGATACAGTTGTAGACTTGAGAGATAATCATATATGCATATATTTATGTAAAGCAAATTACTGACATTAGAAAATAAAGTGAAAAGAATATTTCAGATAATAAGAGCAATGATAATAATAATACCAACTTAAGGAAAGTCTAAGTTTTATTGAAAATATGTTTTAGTTGTGATAGAGACATGGCTGACGATTTAATTGACTCTGACTAAATCCTTCTGTGGAGCAACCTATATTTATTTGTTTAAAAAAAATCTTAGTTCATGAAATTCTAATGTTTCTGATAGTTAAGTTAAAGTATTGTCAAGTTGTTATATTGTATTTGAGGGTTGGCATGCCTTTTGATGATACTTTATCATTTTTATCATTTTGTTTTTATGTGAGAATTATATATAATAGAGACCTATATGACTACTTCTTCTTCTTATGAAAGCGATTACTTGAAATATAGGTATAAATGTTATTCCTAATGAGACAAGTGTCAGTTTTTATTTGTCATCAGTAATGACCAACTAATTCAACCATTATATGGAGAAAAATTGCAAATGTTGCTGAAAGATTATAGACCATGGAGTAATAGTGTCCTGAAATATATTGAAAAGTATGTGTTCACCAGAAAAATCTGTCAAGTTATATTACAATTTTGCAAGAAAAAATAAAAAAAAAATTAGATTTGGAAGGGAAAAAGTCAAGATCATGAACAAAAATAGGAGGGGGTGATTTTAATCATATATAAGTTTAAATAAAAATAAATCAATAATTCAGTTCTCCAATTTCTTTTTAAAATATATTGAACCTATTCCAACCTATATGGTTACTTCCCACAATATTAATGCAGACTGTGATGCTTTCATAGTTTAATAGATCTCTTTTCTTGCCTTCCTAAGAGCCTTCATCCTGATATACTAGGTGATTCTTGATTCTCAAAACTCTCTAGATAAAACAATATAACACGAAGGTGCTATTAAACTGCATATCATATGTATATATATACACACACACACAATCCCATCTATGGACTGTACCTTTTGCATCTAAGGGAGGACCAGTCTAGATAAATTTAGAAAAACTTATCAACCAGAAGTTGGCCACTAGCAGATAATCATAGCGACTCTGTAAAGGCTAAATACGCACAGAACTTAATTAGTAGGAAAAGAACCTGATAATAAAGTGCTACAATGTTGAGCATAAGACCCGTAAAACAATCATATACTAAATGCATTCTGTTGCATTTTCCCCTTGCACCCATAGTTTCATATAGTTTTCTTTGTGTGTATGATGCTACTAATATTTTCATGTTAGATTCTCAAGGTTACCTTTGGGATAAGCTTTAAAGTATAGCACAAGAATCTGTAACAGGCTAGGAATGTGCTAGGAATTCTATAAGGTATGACTATTTTAACTCAGGCATCCAAATAAACGTTGTCCTTTCATGTAAACCAGTGAGAAATTTATTCCAGTGAAGTTATGATGGTTACTTTATTTTTTTTTGGAGGAGGGGTACAATTATTGTCTCCAAACTTATGACAAAACACAACAGAAAATGAGTCTTATGAATTTGTTGGCACATATTATGTATTCCAGGAAATTCAGATCTGCTAAAATCTGAAAAGAAATGATATTGCATGACTTATCAGGAGCTTTCACTGGCCAGTGATGATAGGATATGATAATCCTACCTTTATGATGCCATAGCAACATCCAAACTTTATTTTGTAACAAAAGAATTGGTAACCCCTCTTTTAAAAAAATTGACAAAACATATTTACAAAAATACTGACTAAGCATAATTCAAACTTTAAAAAATTAATATTATAATTTGGAATGAACAATAAATAACAGTAATCATTTGTAACTGCTTCCTATTCTGATGAGAAAATTAACAAGAATTATTTGCAACTTCATATTCTCACCAATTGGTGGCATGTATTCCATATTTTCCTTAGAAAATATCTTCATAGGTTTCAGTTACAAACAGCCTTTAGCAGCTGAAATAGTTTTAAATGTTTCTCTTCCATTCAAAAGTTGGTAAGAATGAAATTAGAAACAATTTTTACTACTACAGACATCTAAAAACAATATTTAATGTTGTTATGTAGTTGTTTTGACAATAAGGTTTTTAGGAGACTCATCTGAATCCTAGAGAAAACCAAAATATTTTGGCAATAATTACATAAAATAATGATAAATTATATCATAAAAAGTAATGGATTTTTAATAACTTATTTTCTTATCTCCTAATAGTGTCTTTATCACATAGTATATGTATATACACACACATATATAAATGTACACATATAGTCAACTATCCTATTTTAGTTTGATGTTTTAGTCAGGAATTGTATTGATCCTTCATAGAATGGAATTTCCTGCATGTCATGGTATTGGGTCAGCATCCAAAATTAAGGTTTTTTTTCCCCTTGATGTCTTTCACTGCTCTTAGGCAAATGTAAGCTTACATAGAACTTTTATTTTCTCTACACCATGAAAAGATTGATTAGGCAGATTAAATATATATGTCAAAAACACGTAAGTAAGTTTTCTGAAAATTTCTTATCTGTAGTATCCCAAACCTCAAGCAGTGGTAGTTGCCCTAGCCTCATAGTTTATTCATGGAGAGTTTAGCCAATATTTCAGGATTTCTTTAAATTCAAAAGGATGTTCTTTTAACTAAGCACTCTGAATCTTTATCTTTTCTTTTGTAAAAATTAATTTATTTTAAATTTATGGACTAAAACAAATATTTCTATAACATAATATAATAAAATATGATTATACATGAAATTATATTCTATTATGTACAATTTTCTATTCTTTTAAAATATAAAATAAGATTATCAGGTAAATTATGTACAATTTTCTATTCCTTTAAAATATATAATAAAGTTATCAGATAGATTTCTTTTTTCTCTCTCCCCCCTTTTTTTCCTTTTCTCAATCTCAGCTTAGAGATAGCTATTATTACACAATAAATATGTATGGATGTGTGCAAATGTGTGAATATATATATATGTGTATATATATATATACACAAAACCACATATATACATACCTATTTATATACATAAGCAAATTTATTCAATACATACTTCTATATATCAGTCTTTCTCTTGAGGCAGATAGCATCTTTATTCATTTATCTTTTGTAGTTAATTTGAGCTTTTATCTTCTGACATCTATTCACTGCTGGTTTTACCATTTTGTTTATAGAAGTTTCCCTGGATATTTTAAGAATTTGATATGATAAGAAAAGCCCAAAGTTACTAGCCCTTTATATATGATTTAGAAATGTACAGGCAATAAAGGGAAATTGGCAGTTATTTTATACTGTGAAAATGACAGATAGGCATTTTGCTTCATTTCAACTGAATGTGCTTTTTTGTCATGTGTTCTTTGTGGCTTCACATAGTTATTCTTACATGTCTATGTGCTGTATTATTAAGTTGTGTCTCTTAGGATCATAGGATCTACGGGGTCATAGATTTAGAGTAGGAAGAGACCTATTAGGAAAGGCTTAAGATACAAAATCTTCATTTTACATATATATATATATTTTTATTGAGATGCATAAAATATATATATATATATATATATATATATATATATATATTTTAATGAGATGCATAAAATAACTTTCTTTCTTTGGCAATTGGGATTAAGTAACTTGCCCAAGGGTCACACAGCTAGAAAGTGTTAAGTGTCTGAGATCAGATTTGAACTCAGATCCTCTTGATTTCAGGGCTTGTGCTCTATCCACTGCACCACCTAACTGCCCTCTAAAATAACTTTCTTAGGAGGATCCAATTAGTTAGTGTCAGAATCAAGATTGGAAGCTAGGTTCTCTTACCCCTATCTCTAGTTCCCTAGTCAATCATTCTAAGTAAAGAAAACCAGTGTGGTACAGTGAATAGTAACATATAGCCTTGCCTAGACTATGATATTTGGTGTCAGGATAACCTCAGCTCCAATTCCAGGTCTGGGATGATTTGTACTGAGGACAAACATCTGAGGCATTCTTCCTTCATAAACATTGAAAACTTTGTTCTGGACCATTCTCACATGCCTCTCTTTCTTTCATAGGTCAATGTTATTTTTTCTAAAAAGAAAAAAAAAGGAAAACTAATTTTAAACTGAACATATAAATTATAAAATGAAAAATTCTATGAAATTACCAGATTAGATGCATAAATATTTTTTAAACCAGCCATATTTACTCTCTAGGAGATTCATCAATCCATTGACTCAGTTTCAGACTAATTTATTACCATTTAAATAAAACTCTTTTCTTCCATTTACTTTCATATTTCTGGAAGCTTAAAGACTGCCATCATGAAATCAACAAAAACGTTGGATGATATCAGTGTCATCAGCCTATTTGGCCATCTCTTGATCATTTATAGATATGTGACAGTCATATTACAGAAAGGACTGAAGACTTTGGGAAAAGTGATATTTCTAAAGAATAATGAACCTGCAGATTTTCTTGTCAGGAAATGTTCTTGGTTGAGCTCTAAATGTTACCAATTTTGTGGCTCAGAATCACTATATCACTCCTATGATCTTTAGGAGAATAGATATCATGCTGCGTATTTGAGATAGAATCTACTACTGGATAGTTTATCTAATCATCCTTTATTATTTATTTTAAATCTATCTTCTTAATCCCAATTGCATTCTGATGACTACCATGGCTTTGTAATCAAATTATGAGAAATTAAACGTAGTGTGCATTTGTAGAGCTTTTTGTAGGGTTGCTGCAGTTATAGCTGCAATTCAATGACATGTCAATTTAAGCCAATTGTTTTGCAATCAAATAATGGATTTTTCTAAAGTAGTGAGGCAGGAAGCCAGAGACAAGTAGACATTCAACCTGAAAAGAGCAGGTTGATATTTTGGAGTTAGAAGGGCACTTCAAGGTCACCTTGTTGAATCCCTTCATTTTCTAGAAGAAGACACAGGTTCAGAAGGTTGAGTGTCTTGACTAAGTTAACATAAATAATAAACAGTGAATCAGGGAATTGGATGTGGAATCTTTTCCTTTTATCATGCTGCTTTCTAAGGAGACACAAAGGAAAATATTTATTTTTAGTTGGTATTTTTGCACCAGTGTCCTGTTTCTTTGATTACTGTTTTTTAATACCAGAGATGGTGTATTGAATAAAGCCCTGGATCTGGGGTAAAGAAGACCGAAGTTTGAATCCTGCCTCACACATTTATTAGCTTTGTCACTCTAAGCAAGTCACTTAATCTCTATCTGCCTCAGTTTCTTCATATGTAAAATGGGGATAACAATTGTATCAATTTTCAAGATTGTTGTGGAAATCAAATGAAATAATGGGTAAATCATTTTGTAAAGCTTATAAGAATTATATAAGTATCATATATTATTATTATTATTATTTTCTCAGATCTTCCTTAGGTTAAATCACTGACTAAATTTCATTCTTTTTCTTTCTTATTCTAGTCCTGGAATATTAATATTTTATTAGATATGAATGCTTGTGTGTGTGTCTATCTGAATCTCTGTGTATATGAGCATAAACACTTCCCTGTGACCAATGGTGCTCTCTCCACTTTAAGGGCATTCAAAGTGGGATCTGAAATTTTCCAACAACTGCAGGCAGCCTTTGTTTATATTCTACCAGTACTTTTAAAAAATTGAATGGTAGAGAAAATGGTAAATAGTGAAAGGAAGACCTCTTTTATAAGACCTAAGCAGATAGGTGTACACTTGAAGAAATGTATACAACTGAAGCACTTTTATAGCATCAAATGTTGGAAAGCAAATGACAGGTAGATGGGATGACATTAGTACTTGCAAGGCCCCTGAATCATGGAACATTTTTGTAAGAAATATACAACCTGCAGTCTACAGTTTGAGAACTGCTGGATCAGATCATAGATGTCTAGTGCCCCATGTATAGCCATAATAGTAATTTCCCATCCTTTAGGTCTTTTTTAGCACTGTCAAATTCAAGCCCTTGCTTCCACTATATTTCTCATTACTCTTTCCTAGATATGCTAATTTACATTTTTTCAGTTAAAAGTCTGTTTCCTGGCTATTATGCTAACCTCTCTAGATCTTAGCATAATTTCTCTGTCCTTGTTTTAAAACTTGAAAATTTATCATTAGAGAATTTCATGACTGTCTGGTTTATTCTCTTTTACATGCCATTAAGAAAGATATTAAAGTAAACTTTACTAAATACTAGTTCATGAACTCATGTTAGGTAATCACCCTACAATTAGAATAATGCTTATTTTCCCTTCTACTCGTTAGGGAATAGTTCAGTGTTTATGACAAGTATTCATATTTTTTTTAAATATGGAATAAGAAGAAACTTACAAAATCATTTTAAAAGTTTTTCTTTTCCTTTCAAAAAACATTCCATGAATTTTGTTTAATTAAAAAGTATAAAAAAAGTAAAGAGGTGAATGGCATAATGGATAAAGGGTTGGTCTTGGACTTAAAAATTCTTCAAAACCTACTTGCAACAAATCATTTAAACTCTCAGTGGCCAGGCTAAATTATAATGCTATAAGTTGAAGACAAGCCTTTGATTTGCTTAGCTGGAAACAGTTTCTATTATCAAGCCTGAGCACTGCCTAAATCACAATAATATAGAGACAGAGACAGGTAGAGAGAGGAGACAGAGTCCAGTGACAGAGAGAGAGAAGGGGGAGAAAGGAAAGAGGGAAGGAGGGAGATGGAGGGGTGGAGATTAATGAATCAATTTATGTGCACAGTAGCATGACATAGTAGGACAGTAAATTTGGAATCAGAAAGATCTCAGTTCAAATGCGACTTCAAACATTTGCCAGGTAGTTGTGTGATCACAAATTCTGTGCTTTAGAATCCTTATTTGTAAAATGACGTCCTCTGCCTACCCTTCAAATATTCCACACATGATCCATGAAATAAATAAATGTTAATGACACATAGATCAAGGAGTGGAAGGAACATTGGAAGATTTCTCCCACTCCTTTATTTTACATAGAATGAAACAGACACAGAGTGAATATGACTTACTCAAGATCACACAGAGAGGTTACTTAAACAGATGACTATTTTCAAATGTGGTGTATGTCTTTATAATACATGAAATCAACATGATCTGGGCATTTATCTTTGGTCAGATGGTCTTTTTCTGCCTGACTGTGGAGTCAAAAATATTATTATATTATTATTATTATTATTATTATTATTATTATTATTATTATTATAGTCATAAATTAATGTACAATTGAATTTATCAATTCGTTCCTTACCATCTTCTTTATGCATATTCTTGCAATCCAATTAAAGTACTGAAAACATTAACTGTTTTATCTTAATAATTTCTTCCATCAATTAAAATAATCCAATTAATTAGATTCCTAAATCTATTCCATATCATAAAATCCACCTCTATGGCAAAAACTCAGAATTTCCTAGCTTCAGTTAGGAGTAAGATAATGTTCTGTCTGATAAATTTTTGCAGGCTCCTTGTTAAGATTCAGAGAATATACTCCCCACCTGCACAGAAGCTATCTCTTGTCTCTGTTTCCTTGATATAAGTCAAGGAAAGCTTATCAATAAATCACAAATCTCACTAAAAAGTAGCTTATTCAGAAATAAAACCTTATCTGAAAAAAATCATGGCGTAATTAATCACACAAAGCTCAAAAAGATAAAATAAAGGTCCCTTAACAAATCAAAAATGTTAGATTGTTTAAAAGAACTCAATGTCTTTAATAACAAAATATTACTCAGTATGAAATTAGATTTCCTCTTATTTTCCTAATTTCAAAAAAAGGAACAGATTCCTAAAACAAATAAATAGGTGACATCTAGATGTCACTTTAAAACAATGTTTTCATATTCATTGTTTCCTTTTGGTACAACCTTGTGAGGTTTGTAATATAGATATTATCTTTCCTTTCCATAAAAGGAAACTGAGACTGAGAATTTAAGTAATTTATCTCCAATCAAAAAGCTATTATATCAAAGGCAGTATTTAGAGCTAGGTCATGCTTAATTCCGCATCAAAATTCTTTCCAGTGATGCCATAAACCTGAATCTTCTTGGGGCCTGGTATAAAGACAGAGTACTATGTATCTATGGCCAAATAAGTATTGAAACTTGTCACTCCTAGTCAGTGATTTTTCCAGCAGAGATAAAAACAAATATTTACTTCAGTGTACAAACTCAATTTTTGGGGGAGGGTAGGGGAGTCTATAAAGATATACTTCACATAGCAAAAGGCATTTGCTTATTATCTCAACTGGGGAGTGGTGGATGATCTCTTTCTTCTCCACTATATTTCCCAAGACTAAAAAATACATAGTTTTCCTAAGGAAAAATGTACATTTCTCTAAGATAGTTTGGTGAGTTGAGAAAGGACAGACACTATGGGGAGCTTTTAAAGGACCCCAATCTTTCTCTGAACAGCCCTCATATTCTCATTTCTCTGTATCTCTATTCATACTGTTTCTTTTCCTGTACTGTCTTTTCCTTCCAATTCCACTTATCCACATTCTGTGTAGATAAGTTGCCTTAAAGTTTATGTTGAAAGCCACATCCTCTAAAAAGTTTTCCCTGAATATTATTATTCTGTAGTGACCAACAGGATAATTTCAAAAAGGCCTGGAGAGACTTACATGAACTGATGCTCAGTGACCAGGAAATCATACTTCAACAACGATACTATATGAGGATATATTCTGATGGATGTGGCCCTCTAGGACAATGAGATGAACCAAATCAGTTCCAATAGAGTAGTAATGAACTGAACCTGCTACACCCAGCAAAAGAACTCTGGGAGATGACTATGAACCACTACGTAGAATTTCCAATCCCTCTAATTTTGTTCACCTGCATTTTGGATTTCCTTCACAGGCTAATTGCACACTATTTCAAAGTCCGATTCTTTTTGTACAGCAAAATAACTGTTTGGGCATGTATACATATATTGTATTTAATTTATACTTTAATATATTTAACATGTTTTGGTCACTCTGCCATCTGGAGGGGGGGGAAGGAAGGGAAAAATTAGAACAAAAGGCTTGACAATTGTCAATGTTGTAAAATTACCCATGCATATACATACATAGTTTTCCTAAGGAAAAATATACATTTCTCTAAGATAGTTTGGTGAGTTGATAATTAGAGAGAGAGAGAGAGAGAGAGTACTTCCTTTAGATATTCATCCCCCCTCCCATACATCTTCCTTCTTTTTCCTTTTCTCTCCCTCTCACCTTCTCTTTCTCTCTCTCTCTCTATCTCTCTGTCTCTCTCTCTCTCTCCCCCTTCCTCTTTCTCTTTCTCTCTCCATATGTCTCTGTCTCTGTCTCTATTTGTTTGCATGTTTTCTCTTTCACTAAATTGTGAGCTTCTTGAGGGCAGGGATTGTTTTAGGCCTTTTTTGTATCCCCAGTGCTCAAGTGCATAGAGTAGACACAATAAATGTTGATTATTTTTTAATTGATTATTAACTATTTGACATTAGAAATAAAAAGTCTAGAACAAAGGAAGTCTTTCTATGGAACAATTTATATTGTTTTGGTAAGGAGAATTCACAATTTATATAGAGTTAATACAAAGTAATTTTTGAAACAGTCTGGTGAAATCAAGAAAAGCTTCAAATAGGAAGTAGCCCTAAAGTTGAGCATTATTTGAAGCTTGAGACTCCAAGGAAGTTAATCATTCCATATTCATCATTTTCAGATCCTCTATTGTACACAAAAGCATAGGGAATAAATGAAATAGATTAAAAAAACATAAAAAAACAAAACAAAACAACAACAGCAAAAAACACTCAGACTACTTTGATCCCTTTCCTTTAGGAAATATCTTTCTGCATTGTGTTGGTGCCATTGCAATGAGTCTTCAGTAGTTCTTTGATTCACCTCATGATAATAAGAAATGGACAGAAAACTCCAGCATTAACAAATTTAAAAGGAAAAAAAAGTTGATTTTTTAGGAAGTTGGAGTCAGGAAGAACAGGATGCAAGGGATATAAAAGCTGTGTGATCCTGGAGATGTCATTTACTTTCCCCGTTAACTCTGACAACTCTTGTACAGCAGATTGTAGTCTAATTTTATAGAAGGAGTTGACTCTGAGTTTTCCATATTATAACTGAAAGCATAGATTAGGACAAAACAAATAAAAATATTTAGGAAGTAATTTGAGCTAATTTCCCTGATTATCTGGCAATATTTAAGAAAAAGAAGAGGGATGGATGTCCTATGTTTGATAGGAATTTGACAGAATAATGGACTTATGAGGTCAAGTTGATCTAGGATAGCACTGTGAACATTAAAACTGACTTACATGTAAGAAGCACTGATCACTAGGGGCTTTCATTGTCTGCTTACACCTGCTGTGCTTCTGATCTATGGTCTCATCCCAGAATACATAGTCTGAGCAAGGAACACAGTGTGCCATTCAAATGTGAGCATTGGTGTATATAGGTAGATAAGGATGTGCTCCTTTGATTTCTGCTCTGCCCATATGATTCCTAGAGAATGTGGAGATCAGAGGCACTGCATGATCAGTGAATAGCAATCATCCCACAATGAAGGGAAGTGAAAACTTCTTAGAGGTTGGATGACTGCAAAGGCAGGAAAAGAACAGTGAGATGCCAGGAACATACCAAGACTAAAATTTGTTTTCTTAGAGAGGAATTAAGAACAGCAACACTTCATAATAATACATCACTTGAAAACTTACAAACTTTTTTGCTTATAATAATTCTATCAGATAGTTTGTCAGTCCCATTTTACAGATGAGAAAACATGCAGATAGATTAAGTGATTCATAAATTTATTTTGAGAAAAGTTTGAATTGACACTGCAGGAAAGCAGTAGAAAGATGTGAAAGTGATGGCATACATATACACCAAGAGGGCCAACTCTGAAAACCCCTTATTCTCCAATCCTTTAGAAATTAGTTCTTCATCATACACAGCAATAATTAGATGGACATGTCTCTTTTCAACAATGAGGTGATTCAGGCCAATTCCTCGTGATGGAGAGAGCCATCAGCATCCAAAGAGAGCACTATGAGGACTGAATGTAGATCACAACATAGTATTTTCACCTTTTAGGTTATTGTTGGCTTGCTTTTTTTCTTTCTAACCTTTTTCCACTTTGATATGATGTTTCTTGTGTAGCATGATAAATGTGGAACTATGTTTAGAACTATACATGCTTAACCTATATTGTATTACTTGCTGTCTAGGGGAGGAAAGTTGGGGGAAGAGAGGAAGAAAAATTTGGAGCACAAGGATTTCCAAGAGTGAATGTTGAAAACCATCTTTGTATGTATTTTGACAATAAAAAGCTATTATTAAAAAAGAAAGTAGTTTTTGTCTTTATTTCAGTAGTGAATAATGAATTAAATCATGTTGTTTTGTTGTTGATAGAAGTGGGCTTTAAAAATAAAAAAATGAGGAAAGTAAGAAGGCTAAGATCATAATAGAGAAATCCTTGGAGAAGAACAGACCCAATACTAGGCAGAAAAGTTGAAAAGTGGACTGGAATATAACTTGCCTTAAGGAACATGGCAGTATCATGTTAATAAAGGAATACTGCAAGAGCTCTCTCTCTGCTCATCTCTTTATAATTATTTTCTTTTCACTTTGTACTTTCTTTTTCTATTCTCTTTCCACATTCCATGCTCTCTTAACAATCCCTTCATTCAAAAAAATACCAATACAACTCTAGCATTATTAAATAAATTGAACTATTTTCTGCTTTCATTTTTGGTCCAAGTGCTTTGCTTCTTTCTACTGAGGCATCTAATCCTTGGGTTTTACCCATTCTCATTCTGTCTGTTTGTTAGCATGTATGAGGTATAGGAGTCAAACCCAAGGTCCTTATTTACAAATGTCCACCTAACACAGTAATCTCAACCTTTTCTAATTTTACAAAGGGGTTTGTTTTCAAATGATCAAAAAAAAATCACATAATTGAAATAGCTTTTCAGATAGGCTAAATTTGTAATCCATTTTACTTTGATAATAATAGTCCAGGAAAAAGGCTGGGTGATCTCATGGTTATAACAAAAATTCACTTTGGTTCAAGATCAACTGTATGATCCATACATATTTTAAGACTCATATCAAATAATGGAAGATGGGAAAATAAACAAACCAACATGATAACCTTGAATAATCTCAATAAACTAGAACCTATAAACTGATTTCTCTTTCATATTGAGTATAATACATTTTCAATATATAGTGTCTGTTTTAAATAGAATCTAAAATATTTCATCATTTTTTTGAAATTAAAGAGATTGAATATTTCAATGAAAAAAATTCAATAATGTATCCAGACTAGTATTAATTACTAATTTTATTCAAAATGACATGCTAAATTAATTACTGATGAGCTATGTTAGTGGATGTATTCCAAGATTCTGATTGTTTGTGGCAGAGTGGCTTGGTAATAAATATTTAACACACTGTGGGATATCCTGGTTGCACTGGTCAGTTGTTCATTTCTTTGATCCCTGGAAGCTAATTTTTGTTGCAGTCAACTGTAACTGATTGGAGACAGCTTTTCTATGCAGGCACCTAATGTACATTTCCCCATTTGATTTTTATCTGATTGAACTCATATCACAAAAAGCAGCAAAGCATAATACCTTTCTTTGATGCCAACATCTGCCTGTTAATCATTTAATATTTTAGATTAGAATTGGCCCGATGGTTCTAAGTTTTTGTTTTATTTATTTGGGATTTATGTTTGTTTTTAATTTTGTTTATTTATTTGTTTGTTTGTTTGTTTTTAAAGACAAGGTCTTTCCCAGGCTAGATGTACATAGGTCATTCCTGGATATGGCCCAGTTTGATTGTTGGAGGGTGACTAGGTCTATTTTTTGACATTGGCTTGTTTGCCTCTCCTCCCCAAAGTAAGGAAGAACCCACACCATATTTGGAAACCTGCTATTTCCTTACTGAACTTGATAAAGATAATTGATTAGCTTAGCTAAATGAATCTCAGAATTCCAGAGATCAAGAGATTTCCCAGCCTCAGGATCCCAGCAAGATATTTAAACAAAATCTTTCAAATTACTTTGAAGTTATTTTTAAATCACTGTGGCACTCCCACTATTAGAGATTATTGTTTAGTACTAGCATAGCATTTTATACATTCATAAGTTCCCTTTATTTTGTGTGTTCTGGGTGATTTCTCCTGGGAAAATCTAAGAGAAAGGCTTGCATAGTTGGAGAGTATTTCCTTCCTAAAATCTGGGATTGTTAAATAATCATTTGACCTGGATAAATTATGGATTTTAGAGTAAATCAGAGTTTATCAGCATAATATGCCATATTAATTATTCACAATATGCATCTTTATTTAACATTATTATTTCATCATGTTCATCATGGGCAAGATTTCTAAATAATGCAGTAAATTTAGTGAGAATAATTTCTTAAATCAAATGGGAAATCACCTAGGATAATTCCAAGGTTGTTTGGAGATAAGGTTATGATTCTATCTTTAAAAGCATGATTATACCATGTCTTGTTTTAAAAAGCAAATCTACAAGGAATATTTTAGATCTGATGCATATGACTTCAATATTTCAGTGACCTCCTGATCTTATACATGTGCTCCACTAATGGGATGAAAAGATATGACCCATGCTTTCTTCTCCTGTATATACCTGTAATACTTCTGTTCCCTTATGGTAAGGCCATGCTTCCCCATAAATTCTTAAATGATATGATTGCTAGAGTCTATACTTTATCTAGTTCTTTTTTCTTTTTAAATATTTATAAGCATCAATGTACCATCAAGATATCTCACCCATACCCTTTACAACCAGCTCTTTTCCTAATCCTACATTTCCTCAATGATATCTTCCATATTAAAGCTTTCTTATTTGCACTAATATTTTTCCATTGTCCATTAAGCAATATTAAATTGATTCTTCAGAGTTCACAATGTCCCATGATTTGTACATCTATGCCATTATCAAGATGATACTGATAGTAACAACTTGAATTTTTCTTTCAAGGAGTGTCTTAGGATCACTGAAAATACTCCAGGGATGTCTAACTACATTCTAGCAAACTTAGCCTTTGCTGTTCTTGACCCTATTCAGTTTTTAAGTTGGCAAATGCAAATACTTTATAGCCTAAAATGCAGCTAGGTGGCGCAGTGGATAGAACACCAGCCTTGAAGTCAGGAGGACCCGAGTTCAAATGTGATCTCAGACACTTAACGCTTCCTAGCTGTGTGACCCTGGGCAAGTCACCTAACCCCAGCCTAAAAAAAAAAAATAAATAAATAAATATTTAAAAATATAAAATAAAATGCAGTTAGTGGTCTAAAGAACATATATTTTTCATCCACTTGTCATAAATGTATAGTTTTATAATTTAAAAGCCTCCTTATATAAAACATCTAATTTAAGCTTCTCAACAACCTTGTGACCCAGGCAACATGTACATTTTATTAGTGATTTGGTCAAGTTTACATAACTCTTAGCAGTAAAGCCTATACTTGAATCTAAGTCTCTTCAATTCTATTACTTTTTTTTTAATCATAGCAGATTACTGATTAAGGTAAATAAAAGAAGATCTTGGAAATTATTTTCTTAGTCTCCATATATTCACGTTTACATAAGTATATATAAATGCTTTAATTTTATTTTTAAAGTAATTTAATATTGAAATTAATATTAAACAGATGGGAACTTGATTTATAAATGTTGGGAGAACTTTATATATATATATATATATGTATGTATATGAATGAGTGCAAACTGCCTAACCAAGGTCTATTAATTTTGAATTATTGCAAGAAAAAGCATCGTATCTGATTTTTCTTGTGCAGCATAATAATTGTGGAAATATGTATAGAAAAATTACACTTGCCATCTAGGGATGGGGTGGGGGGAAGGCAGGGGAAAAATTTGGAACACAAGATTTTGCAAGGGTGAATGTTGAAAATTAACTATGCATATGTTTTCAAAATAAAAACTTTAATAATTAAAATAAATAAGTAAAACCTTCAAATAAAAAAGGAAAAGATAAAGTATCATAATAAAAAATTTCTAGAAGCAGAATATGAGGTTCTTGAGCTGTGACATGGAATAAACTCATTTCTTACTAGGGTCTTATTGTACCTCTTCTTTTGGGTTTGTCTGTCTTTTAAACTATTTTATGTAAAGAAATATTACATTTTCATATTTTTATCATTTTTGTAAATTGTCAAACAGGCTAATTCTAAAGTTTTGGCAAAATCAGAAAAGACAGATAGTTCTATTCTCCACTAAATTTTACTCAAGTTAAGGAACTTATACTAATGCTTATAATGGCAAGTAATGGCTCTTTGTGATGATTCTACTGAAAATACATTTTTAATTAGAATTGTAATATATTTAAAAAACATAAAAGTCATATTTTATTGTGGTAGCTATAAAAGTGTTTGATTTATTGTTTATTTGACTTAAAGAAATTAAAATTGTCAACTTTATGATTTCTGCATATAAAACTATGTATGTAACAAAAATAATCTGGTTATTCAAAGAGAATAATGTGTGTGTAAACAAATTATAGTCAGACTGTATTGGCAGTGACATAAGCAATGATGATGTAAACATCTTTACAGCATAACTGAGACTGGTTTTTAGTGTGGACTATGTACAAATAAACTATCATGCATTGGATCAATTTGGACACTGGATACTTTATATATTTGGTATGTTGACATATGTATAATTATTTAGTATTTTACCTGTAAAACATTTTTTGGTAACAAAAGTCTTTTATTTTCAATATTTAAAGATTTATTTACTTAATTGGATAATTAGTTCAAAAGATTCAACAATACATCTAGAAAACAAAATTATTTGGTAAAGAGTAAGGGAATTAATGTAAAACAGCTTTTGTGTCCTCTAGCAAGCTGGTAGCCAATGTATTCATTTGATGATTATATCATCAAATTCCTGATAAAATTGCAGGTCTATGGATCCACTGTTCCTTTCTAATTTTTTGAATAACTATGAACATCAGTATAATTCATCTCTCCTTAATTCATACTTTTTTCGTGTCTCCAATATTCCTATCAATCTGAATATTCTCTAATGCCAAGAGAGGTAAAAGGATTACTGCCAGTAATATGAAGTAAGGGAGGGAGAATATTTAATAGTGGCAGAGACACTTTCTAGTGCATGTATGACAAAGGTCAATAGTGAGACAGATTGCCACATTGTACAAAACAATATTTTACCTTATTCCAAGAGAAGTCTCTGTATCTATTTCTCTACCTTTTTCAGTCAGGTAACCCTTGCCCACTGAATCTGCCCACATCAAATAAAATAGAGTAAGGAAGAGGGAGAGGGAAGAGGAAGAGTTTAGGGAAGAAAGAGGAGTTGGATGGAAAATGAGAAGAGGGGAAAACTATGAAAAGGAGTAGGTAAAAGGAGACTGGGGAAGAGAAGGAAAAAAGGGAAGAAGAAAAGGAATGTAATGAGAAGGAAAAGGAAAAGGGTGTGAAAGAGGAAAATGAGGAAGAAGAAGTAGAGGAAGAAAAGAAAAAAGGAAGAGGAAGTATTTAATTACTGAATATTGATTGAGACCTTTATACACATTTCCTATGTAATTTCTTGGGTTAAGAATCCCAAAATGTAAGTTAAATTCCTTCTATTATTCATGTAACTTGTCTTAAATTACCTTTTTCCAGGTATTCAAAGGAAGATGCCAGTTCTTTTTTCTTTCTTTTTTTTTGGGGGGGGGGGCGCTGAGGCAATTGGGGTTAAGTGACTTTTCCAAGGTCACCCAGTGTTAAGTATCTAAGGCCAGATTTGAACTCAGGTTCTTCTGACTTCAGGGTTGGTGCTTTGCCTCATCCACTGCACCAACTAGATGTCCCTATTCTTTTTTTTTTATTGAAGTATTTTTTTTATTTTCAAAACATATGCAAAGATAATTTTTCAACACTGACCCTTGAAAAATGTTGAGTCCCAATTTCTCCTCTCCCCTAGAAGACTTGTAATCCAATTGTTAAACATGGTAAAAAATATGCTAAATCTAATTTAGGCTTACATATTTATACAATTATCTTGCTGCACAAGAAAAATTGGATCAAAAAAAAGTAAAAAGAAAAAAAGAGAAAGAACATAAAATTCAAGCAAATTACAACAAAAAGAGTAAAAAAAAAAAAAAACCCTTCAGTTCCCACAATCCTCTCTCTGTTATTATCACAAGATCATTGGAACTGGCCTGAAACATGTCATTGTTGGAAAGAGCCACATCCATCATGATTGATCATCACATAATCTTCTTGTCATGTACAATGATCTCCTGGTTCAAGTAGGTCCCTCCAGGCCTCTCTGAAATAATCCTGCTGATCGTTTCTTATAGAAAAATAATATTCCATAACACCATATGCCATAACTTATTCAGCCATTCTCCAATTGATGGGCATCCACTCAGTTTCCATTATCTTGCTACTACAAAGAGAGCTGCCACAAACATTCTTGTACATACATGTCCCTTTCCCTCTTTTAAGATCTCCTTGGGATATAAGTCTAGTAGAAACATTGCTGTATCAAAGGGTATGCTTGGTTTGATAAACCTTTGGGCATAGTTCCAAATTGCTCTCCAAAATGGCTAGATCCATTCACAATTCCACCAACAATGTATTAATGTCCCAGTTTTCCCACATTTACTCCACATTTCCATCATTATCTTTTCCTGTCATTTCAGCCAATCTGAGAGGCATATAATAGTATCTCAGAAACATTTTAATTTGCATTTCTCTGATGAAGAGTAAATTAGAGAACCTTTTCATATGACTGGAAATGATTTTAATTTAGAAGATCCCAGTTGTAATAATATACACATTAGTGAATACAATTCATATCTTACATGAATTTGTACATGTTGATTCTATTAGCTCTGAGTTTTTCCAGAATATAATTCTTTTAAAATCTTTTTTTTAATATAGTAGCTCTCCTTTGCCTCATCACTTTGGTCATTTCAATTTTCCTTTATAACTTTTTCCAAATCCAATTTTTTAAACTGTTGGTATTATTTTTTTAAGATGACAATGAACAGGCAGAACTGTGTGTAGCATTCTGGCATAGAGACATTTTCACAGTCTTAAGCTTTAAGCTTCCCAAACAGACTGGACCTATTTAAAAATAACATTTTGTATAGTAGTGGGTAGATAAGAGCTTAATAAATTGTATTATTTTTAATATATTGATAAAGAAAATATTGATAAGGAAAATTATGACTTTTTTGTTTTATTTGGACTGTTTTCTTATGTTGACATAACAGTATAAACATGCATATATATGTATAATACTATTCCTAAGCATTTAAAATGATAAATAAATTTTTAGGGAAACTAGGAACTAATGGCAAAACTTTTTTTTTTCCCAGATTAAACTACATATCTTCTCTGAAATACTTCATTAAGTACCAGTTTTATAAACTAGTACTCCACCAGAGGGAGATAAGCCATTATGTAGTTATAACTTTTATGTAGTTATGTTGAGCTAAATTTGTGAAAGGGTCGGGGGTTACTATTCACCTCCACTTTTTCCTCTCCTGCTTTGGCTCTAAGGGACTGATAAACTCCCATAGAGAATAATGTTAATGCCCACTCATGGCAGGATGATAATAATAATTTATATTTTTTAGGCCTTCAAAGATTGCAAAGTGCTTTACATGCATTTTCTAATTTCCTCCCAACCACCCTTTAAGATAATTAATAGAGATATTATTATCTCCATTTTAATGATGATAAAAGGGATATTCAAAAGAGTTTGGTGACTTGCCCTTGGTAATGGATTTGAGTGGAGGTCTCTGTGAGTGTAGATCCAGCCCTTTCTATATTAAGGTGTTCTGCTTCTAAAAGTAGGAGTTTAAAAGTGCTGAATTTTGAGGTGAAAACCATTCAAGCCTTAAAAGGGTAATAATTTTTTTAATTGCAAACAGCCACAATCAAAAATAACAAAAGTTTCAATATTCAATAATGAACATGAATAAGAATTGCATAAAACTCTTAAAATGTTACATATAATATATATATATATATGCATATATATACTCAAGACATAACTTAATAAGGTACTAAAAATCTGAAATACTTTTGAGGTCCCATTGTATCCTATTTAGATTACAAAAAAAACAACAAATGATTAAAGAATATAGATTTTATGTATTTAACTTCATCTGCCTGTGCAAGTAAATAACCTCAATACTAGATACTTATTTGTCAAAGGTAGGGAAACACAGTGTATAGTGTGTTTGTGTATGTGTGTGTGTGTGATATTCACATACACAAATTCATATCATATAAACTACATGTATGTGTATATATAGATATACATATACATGCATATTGTGCAGCATGGAGTAAGGGGATAGAGAGAACTGATTTTAAAGCCAGAAGTATTCTGGTTGTAATCCAACTTTGCACATACATTGATTGAGACAAAAATAGTTTATACACTAAAGGAGCTTACATTCAAATGCAAGAGACCAGTAACTCCTAATTATGTTGCCTACCTCTTCTTCCCTATCTCCTTGTCAGGAGCTGTTTATATTATTAACTCTGTTGATATAGGTGAAGACTATCTTATTTACTTGCATTTACATCCTTGCAACTTAGTACAAGACCTGAAACACAGTAAGCACTTTATAAATAATCTATCTATCATCTAACTAGGTACAGAGAAAATATATACAGAATAATTGGAAGACAGTCTTTATGAAGAAGTTCCTGAGGGCTGGAGGACTCAGGGAAGGCTACACACCAAAGGAACATCTCATATGATTCTTGCAGGAATCAAGCAAAACTAAAAGGCCGAAGAGAAAAGGTAACATATTCCTGATAATTTTACACCATCATGGAGAATAACCAGTACAAAAAATCCTAGTCATAACCTAAGAAAATACAAAAAATAAGAATGGGCCAGAGATGAAAAGCTTGAAATCCCAAATAGAAGAATTTACTTTCTGGAAATAATAGAAAACTACTAGTTTATGGAGTAGTAGATGCCATTGTGAGACTTAGGTTTTAGGAAAATCATGTTAGGAGTTCAGTGGAGAATGAACTGGAGGAAGAAGATGAATGAGGTAGAGAGACTAATTAGGAAGCTATTGCAATAGTTTAGGTAAAAGGCAACTAAAATTGTAACTTAGAATGTTGACTGTGACAGTGCAAGCTTAAAGAAATATTGGGAAATATGTTAGAGATAGGAACTACATTTGGTGATTTATCAGATATTCAAAAAAGCTATGGATGATTTTGATGGGAGGTAATATCTAACATGGTTATGCTGTCTTGGGGGTATAATTTAAAGAAATAAAATTCTTATTTTCTCTGAATCAAAAATAATAATAAATGACATATAGAGAGCTTTCAAATAAAACATCACATATACCACATTACAATTAAAATGAAGTAGGAAGACCATTATATCCAGGACCATCTCAAGTAGTGCAGATATTATATGTATTGCCACTTGACCCAAATGACTCAAGAGAGCAGAGTGAGACTGGTGATTTTGTATAACCCTCCTTCACTTAAATTCAACTTACTTTCAGTCATGATATCTCCTTCCTGAAGCTATGGTTTCCTTTAAGGACAAAAAAACAAACCACAAACTGAGGAGAAGGAGTAGCTGTCTCACTGGGGACCCAACTGGCTAGTTCTAATTGGACAATGCAGTCTGCTCTTTCCCTCCCTTCCTCCCTCCATTTCTTCCCTCCCTCCTCCCTCTCTCCCTCCCCTTCCTTCCTTCCTCCTCTTCCTTTCTTCTTCCCCTTCCATCCCTTCCATCCCTTCCTTCCTTCCTTCCTTCCTTCCTTCCTTCCTTCCTTCCTTCCTTCCTTCCTTCCTCCCTCCCTCCCTCCCTCCCTTCCTCCCTCCCTCTCTTCCTTTCTTCCTTCCTTCCTTCCTTCCTTCCTTCCTTCCTTCCTTCCTTCCTTCCTTCCTTCCTTCCTTCCTTCCTTCCTTCCTTCCTTCCTTCCTTCCTTCCTTCTTTTCCTTCCTTCTTTTCCTTCCTTCCTTCTTTTCCTACCTTCTTTTCCTATCTTCTTCCTTCCTTCCTTTCCTTCAGGTCAGGAGGACCTGAGTTCAAATCTGAACTCAGACTCTGGGCAAGTTACTTAACCTCAATTGCCTCAGGGGGAAAAAAAAGTTTATCTATAAAATGTGTGCCAATCTGAATAGATAAAGGGATATTTTTCAATGATTATAAACCATATTGATGCAAACAAAGTTGTGGTCCCATTCCCTCAAAAAGGGCCAACATCTATATAGTACTTAATAGTCATAAGAACTATAAAATCCTATTATCAACCTAGTAACTTATTCTAGGGTCACAGAGCTACTAATTATCCAGATAAGGATTCAAATTCATGCATTTCTGACTCCAGGCTTGACATCCAATCTATTATATTAAAAGTTTCCTCTGTCTACTCATAAACCCAATGCAAATAGAAGATATTTACAGCCAATTAATTCAGTAGAGTCTTGGTGCATTTATTTTTTGTCAACAAATCTAACAATAATGATGGTACATGACCCAGAATATTAAGCCTTTTTAAAATTTAAAATGGTTTAATATTTATTGTTTTTAGATATTTAGTCAAACAACTGATTTGTTTTGACTGATTGGATTGCTATACATGAGGAAAAAGCCTAGATACATAAGAGAGGGTTCTTTTTGTTTTTTGTATTTTTGTTTTTTTCCCCCTTTAATGCATGTCATTTGGGCAAGTGATTATTGGTAATTTTTGCCAGTATTCCAGATAGAGTATGAGTGGCTTGTTGATTCAACCATATTTTCTGCTTATTCAGTCCTTGCATAGGTGTAGGTTTTGAATTTAAAATACATCTTAAAATCCATCCATATCACATGTCTTTAATTTTTACTACATATTTCCAACTCAGTTTATAGCCATGTGGTTAAGTTGAAGTCATTGCTCTTAAACAACAAAAAACAAAATTATAATCATGGTATTTTGTATATATGTTCTTTCATTTAGATTGACTTATATTAACTATAAAATATGAACATAATAATTTGAACATAGATCCAAAAGTGAGAAAAAGATTAAATTTGCTTTTATCTGGATTGCAAGTTGTTGTTTGGTAATTCCAAGCTTATATTTGTTTTTGAAAATAAGGTAAGCATTTGTTAAAATGTATTATATATAGTTTTAAAAAATCTCTTTCTGTTTAAAAGCAAACCAAATCTGTGATGTCTTACATTGAATTCTCCACTGAAAAAAAGTGAGGGTTTGGGGCAACTCCTAAATTTTACTAGATTCTATAATACAAAACCAAAAGCAATGGTGTGCAAAATTTGAAAATTTCTTACAAGAGCCAGGAGATGAAGGTTATGAAAAATACTCAAGAGGCAGGTCTTGTTATTTTTCTGCCTTCTTTCCTCTGAAATCGATGACTAAAGATATACTATGGTTAATCATCTCATTAAAGTTTTATATTATTCATTAAAAATGAATAGTTCTTCATATATTCTTTTCAATATAATTTTTCATTCCAATAAAAGTAAAATAGTTAGGTGTGAAGTGTCTTTTCCAGTCATTTGCCACTAGGAACCAACTTAAATATGACAATATTGCATTTTGTGGGTTCTTGGCAGAATGCTTTGCTGAACTGAGGGTGCAAAATTAGACTGCTATAGCTTGCTAAAAGGTTAGCCTCTGGCACTAAACCAGATGTATCTTTAAGAATTATTTCAATTCTAATTTCCCTAAGGAAAAGCTAAAAAAGACTTTGGGAGGGGGTGAAGGACAATGTCAGGTTAATCAAAATCTGGGGGACATATATACTTTGTCAAGGAAAGAATAAGCTTTTATTTCATATAAATTTTAATAATTATTTTTGGTGATTTTAAATTCAAAATATTAGAAGGAACAAAAGAAAAATGTTAGAAATGCATTATATCTCTAAAAATTATTCTAATAAACCAAAAACTTTTCAGTTACATAAGACAAATATTAAATGAGATATAAAAAAGACAAATAAAACAAAAATAAACTGTGATTTCATTTTATCATAAATATATTTTGTTCTAGAAGAGTAGTGACCATCTCCACCTCTGGAAAATATCTCTACCAAAAGCCAATTTAATCATTATTTCAAAACTTATAGATAAATTTTTATAGTTGACAACAATGATATTTAATAATTCTTGCAATGCACATTTATCATCATGAAGGAGAGTTCTTGAATTTCTAATTTTTGTTACCACTAATTTTATAGTCAAATAACTTTTGGTTTAAGTCTTACTTCTGATTTTTTACTATCATTATGACAAGAAGATGTCTATGACAAACCCTTCTGACCTCAACTTTCTTATATGTAAAATTAGATTTCATGATTGCAGACTAGAAGTTCTCTAAGGCATTTTCTACCTTTATGTTTATAAATATATGGAATAAGAATTATTTCTGCTCCACTCCTTCTTAAAAGAAACAAGGAACCTTCTTTCCAATCATTTTATATTATCTCATTGGGGCCTTGATCATTTCACTTCTTAAGAGTGCTTACAAAATATTGTTCATCCATACACTGATGTGGGAAATTGGGGCATGTGTAGATAATATCCCAGTCACTAATACAAGTAGACAATGTGTGACTTATCAACCAGAAGAAGCAGTAGCATCAGGTTTAATGATACAGACTCCTAATTGGCAATTTGACGATATTTGCCCAGATTTTGACTCCCAGGAAGAACCCAGGAATATTCTTAATTGCAGCTGTTACAGCTGACCATCCTATGCTCACATTCTATGTATATGGCATATAACTGGAAGGTCTTACCTATCAATGTATGGGTAAGAGACATCTTACAACAGTTAGGATTACAATTGAGTACCTTGGTTTTTTAGGGCAGGGCTGCTATTGAAAACCTGCCTGCATTCTTACCTGTTCTCATTCAATGGAAAACTGGTACACCAGTGTGGGTAGAACAGTGACCCTTACAAAGTGAAAAAATTCAGGCCTTATTAGATATAGTACAGGAGCCACTTGACCAAGGACACTTACAACCTTCTCTAAGTCCTTGGAATTCCCCAGTATTTGTTGTAAAAAAGAAATCTGGAAAATGGAGGTTGTTTGAAAAATAAATGAACAGATGGAAACTATGGGAACTCTTCAGCCTGGACTTCCATCTCCTACTCAATTGCCTTGAGAATAGCCTCTTTGGGTTATATACATTAAGGATTACTTCCCTGTAGATAAGAAAGATGTGAAAAGATTTGCTTTTTCAGTGCCTACCATTAATTTAGCTGAGTTTTATAAAAGATATGAATGGACAGTTTTGCTACAAGGAATGAAAAACAGCCTTAGTGTATGTCAAATATATGTGGCTGCTGCTCTTACTCCAGTAAGAAAAGCATTTCCAAAAGTTATGTTATTACAATTCATGGATGATATCTTGGGATGTGCACCTGAGGAGCAAATGTCAAAAGCATATCTACAAAAGACCATAGAAACACTAAGGAATTACAAATTGCATATAGCTCCAGAAAAAATTCAAAAGCATGTTGCTTTTCAATATTTAGGATATGAAGTATATCCTAAGGGGTTTATAATATAAAAACTTTCTTTAAGAACAGAAAAGTTGAACATATTAAATGAGTTTCAGAAATTGATAGGAGATATCCAATGGATTTGTCCAGTGTTAGGCTTGACTACCTATCAATTGCAACCATTATATGACATTTTAAGGGGAGACAGTGCTTTAAACTCACCACGCCAACTTACAAAAGAAGCTCAAGAAGCTTTGAGAGATGTTGAACTGACTTTATCCAATGTGATTGAAAGAGTGGCTCAAAAACCCTTGGAAATATCAATTTTTGCTACAAAAATGGCACCCACAGCAGTCCTTCATCAAGGACACAGCACAACCAGAACAAAGCCTTACTCCTTACCCAGTGCTTGTGACTAGAATTTTATTAAAGTCCAATAAGTGAATAGTGCAATTATCTGGTATAAGACCTGACAAGATATACACCACCAATGCACAAATTAATATATGCTGTGAAACTATCCCAGAGTGGCAAATTTTATTGGCTATAGCTCCAAATTTTACACACAGTCTCCATTAAAGATAACCCGGCTATTACATAACTGGCAATGAATTTTTGAAGAAAAGATTTCTAAGGTTCCTCTAAAGGAATAACTATCTTTACAGATGCATCCAAACATAACATTTGTGCTGAATACTCTCATGACTTCACTATAAAGAGAGAGTAGTCAGAACTTCTCTTCAGTCCACTCAGCAGAATGAATTGTATGCAATCATGCTTACTTATTACCTAGGAGATATAAATATAATATCTGATTTGGCCTATTCAGTAGGTGTGGTACAAAGAATTGCCATAGCCCAAATAAAATTTGTAACTTCTAATATATGTCAGCTCTTTAAGGAACTTCAAGAGCAAATAAGAAAACAACCAGGTAAGATTTATATCTTGCATATCCATTCTCATAGAGGACTTCCAAGTCCTATTTTTGATGGTAATTCAAAGGCAGATAGCCTTCTAACCATATTGGCCAATACACCTTTATTTCAGGCAGCCCAAGAATCTCATTCTAAATATCATCAGGCTCCAGCTTTATGTTTGCAATTTGGGATAGCAAAAGAAGAAGTTAAGAGTATAGTAAAAGCCTGTATAGCTTGCCTTCCTTTCCAAGCTCCTATGCTCCCTCCAGGGAAGAATCCTCATGGTCTAAGACCCAATGAAATTTGACAAATAGATATGACCCATTATAAATCTTTTGTTTGTCTGTCTTTTATCCATGTTGTAGTAGAAACCTTTTTAGGATTTACTTTTGCAATATCAGCAGCAAAAGAGATAGCCCAAGTGGTCACTGAATTCCTTATACAAGCTTTTGCAATCATGCGTGTGCCACAAGCAATAAAAACAGATAATGGACCTGCATATACTTCTAAACATTTTGCACACTTTGTACACAATATCAGATTTTATACACTACTGGCATACCCTTTAATTCTCAAGGGCAGGCAATAGTAGAGAGGAAAAACAGACATCAAGATATTTCTCTGAAAACAAAAGAAAGAGGGAGCCACAGGTAACTCTAGAGAATTTTTAAATTTTGCTCTTTTCACTATTAACTTTTTGATAAAGATGCACTGGCTCAGCAGACAAACCCAATGGAAGGGCAGTGTCCAGTGTGAGAAGCTTCACTATCTTTAGATAATCACCAGGTGATATGGAGAGATCCAGAAAGTGGTGAATGGAAGGGACCAGATCAGTTAACTGCTTGGGGGAGAGGGTTTGCTTGTATCTCTACAGATGGAGAAATAATCAGATGGGTACCAATAAGCTGTATTTGTTTTGTCTATCAGAGAGAGATGGAGAAAACCCTTGAAACAAAGGAGAAGACCCAAAAAAATCTGGTGGTTCTATCTCTGACAATGTGTGCCATTGAAAGAGCATGGCAGTTAACTCTGTGTCTGGCAATTGACTCATGAACATCAAAAATTGTTAATCATTGGATTCCCTGATATTTAATAAGACTGTTGAAGGGCTTCAAAATCTGCAGGAATCTGGGATTCCCTGACCCACAAAGTAATGGACAATAGATTAGTTTTGGACTATCTCTAGGACTTATGGACATATGTAATTCCCTATGTTGATTCATGTTGTTTGTTAAATCACTATTAGCCTGTGTTATATTACTGTGTGCTTGTGTAATATCTCCCATGCTGATGGATTTATGTATACCTGTTTCAAGTAAGACCCTTCAGTCCAGAGGAAACCTGCTAACAATATCTGGTTTAGTGTTCTCATGTCCATGAGAAGTTAGGGAGGGCGTGATTATCTCTTTTTTGGTGTTTTTACTTCCCTTCCTGAGAAGTCAGGAAGGGTGTGACTACCTGTGTTCTAAACAAAAGATGTAGAGAGCCCAAACTCTAGAGAAGTATACTTGAAACAAGGTGTTAACTCAGTGGAATTGATGAGATAAAAGTTCTCTAGTTCACATACATATTTAGTACTTAGTATGGTGAGGTAATGGTTCTCTAGTTCACACATTCAGTATATCAGATTGATGTAATTATAATAGGGTATTTAAAATGGGGGAAAAGTCAGACTGGTGGGGGAGACTGGGAGAGACTGGGAGAGACTGGGAGAGACTGGGAGAGACTGCCAGACTGCCAGAGGAGCCTGAGTCAGACTGGAGGGTCAGACTATAATAGACACAGTGTAAGAGAAAGTAAAGACTTTGGACTCTATTCTTGTCCATTCTCATGATGTCTATCCTATTGAGACCAAGGCCTTCCAGAGGACTGCCAAAAAGCTAGCCTGAACATTATGAGGAGGGGAAAGGTAAAACATAGCTGCTACCTTGACTGGTCTTATTTTTCAGATATAGGTCATTTCTGTGTGGTTCATTATGCTAGGTATGAACTTTCTTTTCATATATAATTTCCAAACATCCTTAAGGCTTATGTCAATGACAACTTTCTCCAAGAAGCCTTCCTTGATCCCCCTAAATTCTAATCTTTCCCTCCCGCTATTATATATAAATATATATATATATGTTATATTATCCAGTATAATATAATTTAAATATACATAATAATTACATGTATGTAATAATTATACAATTGCCATAGAATTCTCTTTTCAAATCTTTCTCCTACTTTCAATGCTTCTTTTGTGTCCATTTGTAGTGATTAATTTTTTAAATTTTCTAGCATTTTTAAAGCCTTTTTAGCGTTTAATTCAAGCTCTCTGTTAGTCCTCTGTCACTAAATGTAATGTTTTCTTAATGTTCTCTGTTTCAGTTCAGTTTTCTTGGGGTCTCTGGGAGTAGCCTTTGTTTCAATTCAGTAATCACTACAAGTGCAGCCAGGTGTTAACATCCAAATCCTTTATTGTCTCCTCCAAAGTCCTATCTCCTTCACTTGGGGCTCTGCTAGTTTTCTTAGAGGCCTATCTCTCTCCTTGGTTCCAAGAGCTTGAGCTCCCTCCTGCCTTCTCTGGCTTCCAAATCTCCCCGAATCAATCCTGGCTGAGGCTCCTAGTTTATATGCTCTATACTGAGTATAAACAAATCATTATATCACTAGGAAACCATTATTTGTTGTAGGATTAAATAAATGCTAAACTAGATTTAACCATTGTCTCTTCAATTCCACTTAGTACCTTGTTTCAAATTCTGGCCCATAACAAAATATTTTTTCAGATATAAAATGTTACACTGAGTACTGCATCAGTTGTACCATATATTCATTTCTATAAAATATATGTTTGTAGATCTGTATGTATTTATTATTTATTATTTTCTTTTCTTTAAAATGTCATAGTTTCTTTAGATTGTTCTTTTATTTCATACTTTTTTTTTAAGAGAATAGGGTGATTGTTTTCATTTAATCCATATTTGAGCTCTTTACAACCTGATCTTTCCCAGGTATGCTTATCCCTTCCTAATGTTTTTATAATTAAAGAGCAAAATGTATGGTTATTTGTCTGTGGTGTTAATGCACAATGTAAGATGGACATATGATTTTAAGTAATCTTTGCCAATATTCAGAATTGGGAGAAGGGTTTTTAATTATAATATTTTCTGCCTATTCAGTTCTTACATGGGCATGAATATAAAATATATCAGAATAAATTTTTTGAGGGTGATTGCTTTAAACTTAAATTTCCCTAGTGTATAGCACATAATAAGTGCTTAATTAATATTGATATAATTGAATGACTGAAAAGCCATATTTTTGAGCCTATTTGCTGAGCCATCAAATAACTATCATAATAATTATGATCACAAGATCATAAATCTAGAACTGAAAGAGTTCTCAGAGGCCATGGACCTTCCTCCTTCATTTTACAGAAGAGGAGTCTGGGGTCCAAGAAGGTGTAACTTTTGCACTATCACACAAATAGTGTCAGAAGTCGGATTTGAGTGATTCTATAATCAGTGTTCTTTTCTAATAAGATCACAAGCCTCTTCGTATTAATTACATAACAGAGTTTTAGGAAAGTACTTTTGCAAACCTTTACAACTGATGTAAAGGTGAGTTATCACTATTCTGAATAACTACAGCTACCATCTACATTTTTATTTTCTTTCTTGGCCCTGAGGAGGCTTATCTAACAAATTAGCTAGTCAGGGAGTTTATAGTTTAAAGTCCCAAAATAGACATTGCACTTTAAAAAGTTATCAAAATTAGCTTTAAAATATTTTACAGAAAATTTAAATTTCTTTTGTTTTACATCCCCAATGGATTTTTGCTAGTTTTAAGTATAAATTTTCTATACTTTAAGTTTTGTTGCTTTTTCTCTTATTAAATTTTGGCTATAGTAAATCAGTGAATTGGCCTTTATTAAGCATCTACTATGTGCCATGCACTATACTATATTTCAGATCTTAAAAAAAAAAAAAAAAAAAAAAAAAAAAAAAAAAACTTAAGTAGACATTTCCCAGTACCTAATAAAGTCAGGGTACAGTGTAAGTTCCTTATCACATATATAAACATAAGTCCCTTAGTTTGGAGGAAAAAATAAGTTTCTGCTGCAGGAGCAGATTCATCCTTCTAGTTTGTCTCTGGTGATAATTCTCTGCCAATATCATTTGTTCACTACTATTCTTTGGATAATAAAAATTGTATTGATCATAATGCTCTGATCCTTCAAGTGGAATTAATAGCAACAACACTGACCCATAATTCACATCATAAGTTACTCAACAGTAATGGCTCTGAACAGGAGACCATCCATGCTTTTGTGAAAATGGGTGCCTTTTCATGCAGAAATAAATTAGCACTTAAACCTGAAAAATTACTTCTTCCAATACAGCAAGAAATGTGGGGAAAGTTGTTCTGATTATTTAGTGTTTATTTAGGCAAAACTACCATTGAAGTCCATGAGTGTTCTTCCTTTATAAAGATTGCACAATTAGCTCATTTAATTTTCCTGTGATTGTTTATGGAGTCATATGCTAACATAACACACACACACACACACACACACAAAATAAAATTTGTTAAGAGCCAACCTAGGGATTTGTTTTGATTTTCTTTCTTTTTTCTTTGTTTATTGAAATACATACTTGGGGTAAAGATCTTTCTTTTCTTTATATCTATTGTTATTTCATATCTTGACATAAGAACTTTTCTACAAGGACTTTGATAAATAGAGTGGAACTAAAAAACCATTCAATTGAGCTTCAATAAATTTACATCTGTGTCACCCTAATGTTTCTGCATTTCCTGGCATTTCATATTAGGAATGCCATATTTATCAATAGTTGGGAATTGTGATTAGTGTAAGTATATATACACTAGAGCCAAACCAATGAAAACATGAGCTGAAAGGAAATGAAGTGATCTTTAATGAATAAGGGACATAATTCATTTAGAAGAAATAAATGAAATGAAAACTGTACCAAGGAATTAAAAAAAAAAGAATGAGATGAAAATTGACTTCTATTTTCTATCACTTAGTATAGTGCCTGACATATAGTAGGCATTTATAAATGTTAGCTGACTGATTAACTGCAGTAATTTCTTGTTTTTTTTCTCCTCCCAATCTTGCTTAGCCCAGAATTCTGAACTTCACTATTATGTTTCCCTTTAATGATAATCTTTCACATAAGTATTCCACAGAAATTATTTAAGAAAGATTACTTTAAGCCTATACTGTTCCATGTAAATCATCTATTATTTTGATGTAGCTTAAGAAAGAATTCTTAGACAATCTGAAGATGGCAAAGCTTAAATGTTGGATTGCCGAATTTTGATATACATAGTCAAAAAATATTTTGAAGAGTGAGCTAAATTTGCAGGATTAAACTCAATAGATTTTACCAAATGTCTTTTTAATGGGCTTGAAAAATTAGTTGTATAAGTACAAAATGGGACAAATAGACAACACTTTGTCTGAAAGATCTGAGAATTCTAGTGGTGTCTTCTCAATATTTGTCAGTATTATAAGACAACAAAAAACAACCCTATAGTAGTCCTTATTTCTACAAAAGAATCATATTATCCTACACTGTGCATATGCTATTGCAGAGAGCTTCTCTAACCATGCTTCTGTTGATTAAGTAAACAGTGTTTTTGGTTTGGAGCTCCACATATTTAGAATGTTAAGTGATAAATTAACTGTGTGCAAAGAATTGAAAAGGATGATGAGAGACCTAAAAGGATAAATGAAAACTATTTTATCACAAAGAATAGGAAATCTAGGGAACATGATCACCAGCTTCACATGTCTTAAGAAGATACAGATTTGTTCTGCTTGATCCTAAAGAGCAAAAAGCAATAATTAGTAGAAGCTACAAGGAAATACATTTTCAATTCTGCATGAGGAAAATGAGCCATCCACCAATACAAGGACATGTCTTGGGAGTAGTAAACTCTATAGCATCCAAAACCTTTTGAAAGTCTAAGCAATCAATCTTGAGTTCTTTTAAATGAATGTTTAACGATCATCACTAAGGGGAAGTTTACTCCTTTATTTGACAACTTATTCTGCATTTATTGTTTTATATTTTATAAATGCTTGAGAGCACTAATAAATAGGAACGTTTTCTTATATTCAATTCTTTCTAGAACAGGGAGAGGTCAGAACTATATCTATATCTATATCAATCTATCTATATCTGTCTATCTGTATATATATCCTGTGGGCCAATCTAGTTGACCACTTTTTAAAAAGATACTCTATGAACTAAGCTCATAGATGATTTTAAAAAATAAACACAACGAAAACCAGACAGTGGGCCAGAAACCATTTTTAATTTGTAGGCTGTACAAAATAGAGAGAGGGCTGGATTTGGCCTGTTTAGTTAAGATCAGCTGAAGTATGAAGTGTTCCCTCTAATTCTATGATTCTGTCATCTTCATACCAACTGATAGTTCAGAAATAACTGTCAACATGAATTTAGTCAAATATCATATCAACTCTATGATCCCTCCTATTAAAAAGTGGCAAACTTTTAACAAATATAGCCTCATTCTGTTGGTGACAATTTTGATAAATGTGTCATATACTACATCAGTGGTAAATGTAGCTACAAAATTCATCTGTTCTAATTTCTCAGCTAAAGATATTTTCCTCTCTACAAATATTTGACAAATTTCTCTTATTTTTATTTTCTTAAAAATTGTTCCATTCAAAGTCACAGAGTTTTCACCATTATGAAACTAGTATGTTCCTTTCTACCAAATATTTATCTACATGACTGTCACCAACCTTGAAACAAGTTAATTAAACTTTAGCCTATGAGAGTGATTTTGGCAATAGAATAATATTTCATCTTTAATTATCCCATATATGGTCCATTGTGAGAAAGTCCTAACAATAATACATGGTTGGGTTTCCATTAAATTTAAGAATAGAATACTATTTTTGTAAGATTTTATTGGATCTCCAACCTTCACTTCTCCAATGACCAACTAAAGATATTTACTACACAGCCTTTGCTGCTTGATGATCACAGGGTACTCATAGGGATGAACTTTGTGGTGAAAATACATTTTCTGGATTTTTTTTCATTATAAGAAATAGAATTAGAGGAGCACTCACTTTCACTTGATTGAGAAAATATAAGTAAATATGGTATTCCAAAAATAAGTTGAGGTTAGAAATTCCTTTAGTTACATGAGTTAATTACAAACTATATATGCTTATATATACATATATATACTTTATCATCTTATATTTTTGAAACTGTTTTATAGAGCATCACATATGAGTATTTATATATAGATAAAAATGCCCACATACACACATATAAATACACATGTTATTTGTCATGTGCAAGAAAAATTAGGCTATAAAGGAGGGAAATGAGAAAGAAAAATCAAATAAATAAATAAAAAGGTGAAAATACTATGCTTTGAAACACACTCAGTCTCCATAGTTCTCTCTGGATGTAGATGATATTCTCTATTCCAAGTCTATTGAAACTTTTTGGATTGCATTGTTGAGAAGAGCAAGGTCCCTCACAGTTGATCATCTATCCTCCTCGTTCTGCTCACTTAATTCAGCATCAGTTGATGTAAGTCTTTCCAGGATTTTCTGAAATAATCAGCTTGGTTATCATTTCTTATAAAAATAATATTCCATTACATTCACATACCATAATTTATTCAACCATTCTTAATTTTATGGGCATCTCCTCAATTTCTAATTCCTTGCCACTACAAATATTTTTGCACATGTGGATCCTTTCTCCTTTTTCATGAATATAAGTTGTCTTTTTGGTTTGTTTTATTGATTTATTCAACTTTTTTCCCCAGTTAATTTCAAAACAAAAAAATTACATTTCTTCCTGAAATTTTTGAGTTCTATGTTGTCTCCTTTATCCCCACCCACAATTAAGAAACCAGTTATGAAGTTATGCAAAACATTTCCACAAAAGTCAAGTTGTGAATTTAAAAAGTATAGATCTCCCACTCTAATGATAATAAAAACCCTCAAAAAAAATTAAGTTTTTTTTTTTAAAGAGAGAAGATAAAGAGCAAAAGAAAGAATGCTTCAGTTTGTATTAAGACACAATCTTTTCCTTGTCTAGGTATGAATAAGATCATAAGTCCTTCAGAGTAGTTATGGATGAGTGTACTGCTGAGAATAACAAAGTCATTCATCTCAGATCAAGCCAGAATATTGCTATTACTTTGTATACGGTGCATTTCATTTTGTTCACGGAGGACTTTCCATGTTTTTTTTCCTAAGAATATCCAGCTCATCATTCCCACAGTACAATAATATTGCATCATAAACACATATTATTGATCCATTCCGCAATTGATGGGCATCTTCTCAATTTCAAGTTACTTTGCCCTGAGAAGAGAGCAACTGTGAATAATTTTTGTGTATATAGGCCATTTTCCTTTTTTAAAATCTTTTTTGGTATTCTTGTCAAATAGTGGTCTTATTGGGTCAAAGGATACTCATGAATTTATATCAATTTGAGTACAGATCAAATCATTTGATAATTTATCAATTGGCACATGACTCACTTTTTTTATGAATCTGAATCAGTTCTCTATATGTTTGAGAAATCAGAGAATAACAGAGAAATTTGCTGGACCTCTCTCCATATATATTGCTTTTAACTATAATAATGAGAAAGTTATAAGGAGTTACAAATATCATCCTCCCAAATAGGGATGTAAATAAATAAACCTTATTAAGTGTCTTATGCTTCTCCACAGTCCTATATTTGACAATCAAATTTTTCACTCAGCTCTGCTAAAAAAAACTTTGAAAATGCTCTATTTCATTGAATGACCACTTTTTTCTCTGACAGATTATTCTCAATTTTGCTGGGTAGGTAATTCTTGGTTGTAATCCTAATTCCATTGCTCTCTAGAATGTCTAAGCCCTCCAATCCTTTTTTTTTAAATTTTTTTTATTTAGAATTTTTCCCACAGTATATATGCATGAGTAATTTTTTTTATAATATTATCCCTTGTATTCATTTTTCCAAATTATCCCCCCCTCCCTCTATTCCCTCCCCTTGATGACAGGCAATCCCATACATTTTACATATGTTACAATATAACCTAGATACAAATATATGTGTGTAAATACCATTTTCTTGTTGCACATTAAGTATTAGATTCCGAAGGTATAAGTAACCTGGGTAGATAGACAGTAGTGCTAACAATTTACATTCACTTCCCACTTCTCTGGGTGTAGTTATTTCTGTCCATCATTGATCAACTGGAAGTGAGTTGGATCTTCTTTATGTTGAAGATTTCCACTTCCATCAGAATACATCTTCATACAGTATTGAAGTGTACAGCGATCTTCTGGTTCTATTCATTTCACTCAGCATCAGTTGATGTAAGTCTCTCCAAGCCTCTCTGTATTTCTCCTGTTAGTCATTTCTTACAGAGCAATAATATTCCATAACCTTCATATACCATAATTTACCCAACCATACTCCAATTGATGGACATCCATTCATCTTCCAGTTTCTAGCCACTACAAAAAGAGCTGCCACAAACATTTTGGCACATACAGGTCCCTTTCCGCTCTTTAGTATTTCTTTGGGATATAAGCCCAATAACAGCAATGCTGGGTCAAAGGGTATGCACAGTTTGATAACTTTTTGGTAAGCCCTCCAATCCTTTAATGTAGAGGCTTCAAAATCTTGTGTTATCCTGATTGAGGCTCCACTTCTTTCTGAATGCTTGAAATATTTTCTTCTTGACCTGAGAGTTCTGAAATTTGACTATAATATTCCAGGGAGTTTTCATTTTGGGATCCTTTCAGTAGGTAATTCTTTCAATTTGTATTTTACCCCCGAGTTCTAGAATATCAGGGCAGTTTTCCTTGATAATTTCTTGAAAGATGATGTACAGGCTCTTTTTTATCATAACTTTTAGGTAGACCAGTAATTTTTAATTTAGCACTCTTGAATCCAGATCAACTTTTTTTTCAATGTCATATTTCACATTTTTTGAATTTGCTTTATTGTATCTTAATTTCTCATAAAGTAATTAGCTTCCATTTGCTCAATTCTAATTTTTAAGGAATTATTTTCCACAGTGAACTTTTATACCTACTTTCCAAATTGTCCAATTTCACTTTTTTAAGGCATTTTTCTCTCATTAGGTTTTTGCATTTCATTTCGTACTTCTCTTAATTATTTTATTAATTTTTCCTTTCTCTTTCTAGCCTGATTTTCAAAATCTCTTTTGAGCTCTTCTATGGCTTAATCTCAATTTTTATTTTTCTTGAAGAGTTTGGATGTAGGAGCTTTGACTTTGTTATCATCTTCTGAATGTGTTTTGTTCTTCCTCGTCACCATAATAACTTTAAATGGCCAGAAACTTTTTGTTGTCCAGTCATTTTCCTAGCTTATTACTTGGCTTTTAAGTTTTTGTTAAAGTAGGATTCTGTTTCCAGGGTAGAAGATACACTGTCTCAAGCTTCAGGGATTTTCTGTAGCTGTTTTCCAAAATCCTTCTAGGAAGCTGACCACAAACACTCTTTTCAGGTCTGCAGCCATTAGTTGTATCCCTGCCCCACTGTAGCTATAAGATCTAGTATGAGGAATCAACAGAGTTCTTCTTTGCTGATGCTCTGGCCTCTGGGATTGGGGCAGGGGTGCACTGGTGTGGGCTGCACTGTAACTGCACACCAGACTCCCACCCTGTTGTTACAATTCCTCTCCAATAACTTTGCCAGTCTTCCCTGCTGTTTCTGAGCCTAGAGGTCCAGAAGCCTCCAGCACTACTGCTGATTCAGAGGTTCTGTCTCACTGAGACTGGGATCCAGCTGAGGCTGAAAGGCTGGGTTTGGGGCTGAGGCTGAAAGGTTGGGAGACTACACTGGTATTATATTCCAGGTTTCCACCCTGCTTGCACAGACCTTTTCTGCTGACCTTTCAGGTCCTCTTTGCTGTTTCTGAGCTGATAAGTCTGAAAGCCACCAAAACTGCTGCCTGATTCAGACATTAAAATCTGGGGCTGGAACTAGGACTGGGGCCAGGGCTGTGCCACGTGACCGGCACCAGGACTGCACTCTGGTGTCACAGACCTTTTTTTGCTGACCTTCTAAAGTCTTTCCAGTTGGAAAATGTTTTACTCCATCTTTTGGGCTTTTCTGATGCTCTAAATGAGTCATTATTTAAAGGAATTTGGAGCAATTTGGGGAAAAGCTTGAGCAAATTCATACTTTCACTCTGCCATCTTGGCTCTGCTTCCTAAATTCCCACTTTAAAAGAAGGAATTTGATCTTGATAACTGGCAATGATAGACTTTTTAAAAATCAGACCTTAGGGATCATTTTGGGGATTCTTTAGTGGTTAAATATTTTCAGCTATATGTCTTGTCTTATGCATATCTTACACATAGTAGGGAAACATGAGTAAATATTTCTTAAATTCAACGACCCCATTGTTGGGGACCAATGATAGAATATGTAAAAGTAAGTATATCAAAATATATTTCAATTCACAATGTACATGAAGGCAAGGAATACATGACACATATAACAGTTGTGTTCCTTTGATTATTTTAAATGGCAACCTCTATGGTGAAATTTCTCTTTTTTTAAATTTTAGATTATAAGCATGAATTTTCATAATGAAGAAATCAACTTCAAATTCAGTCCTTTGAAATGTTCTAGTATTTCCTGGATACAATAAGTAAATTGTATGGCTTACATTGGTATCCTTACTATTTTTATTTCTTTGCTTCCAACAGTGCACTTGGAGGGGAATTGTCAACTCTAAAGTGCACCCAGAATGGCTCAATTCTAGGAAAATTCAAGAAGCTCTATAATGATAGGCAATACTTGAAGAATGGAGAAAAGAATGAAAGGCTATCTAAATATGTTGTCAGAACTGAAAATAAAGGTTATTAATGAACAAGAACATAAACCTGAAAGCCCATTACCATCTAATTATAACATATTACTTTCTGCCAGTTAAGTATTACTCAAGTTTCTCAAGAACAATAGCCTGATGCCACAGTTTTCTAATACTTACTTACTAATAATCTTTGATCAAGATGGTCTTTATAAAGAAAAATCACAAGCTGTACATCAATGTCTCCATGTCTTATGATGAAAATATACAGTTAAAGCATCACCATGTCTTTGGAATATAGTTAAAAGGTTTTATTCAAAAACCTATTCATAAGAAACACAATACCAAATTCCACATAAAACATATTTGAAAAAAAAGTAATATATGCTTTGTGTCTTTCTCCTGCTGGGAACACATACTCAGCCTCATCACAGTTTATATATTTATATGGTTTATTTATTCTATTTCCAACATTATCACATCTCTTATGGCATTAGTAAATACATAAACATATATAAATAAGATACACTCTGCAGGGTAGGCTAGAAATACTTAAATGTGAAAATGCTGAAAGCCTGAAAAGCATGCTAAATGACATTTTCCAAGAACAAAATCTCTCTTTGAATTAAGAGAATATCAAAGAGAAGGCTGAATTGTTTATCACAATGTTAAATTTTTTAAAAAATCACAATGGTAAATGACAATCAAAAATACATTTACTTTTTACTGAGTAGGACAAATTAAAGTTAAAATACAATAGTATCAATTCAGAAATGTATGTATGAAATATTCAATATGAATGTTCCTATCACATTTGTGTGTTTTGTTTGTTTGTTTGTTTTTTGTTTTTTAAACTTTAAGTATATCTGGATTTGTGGAGAGAGCTCTTTGATGTACTATTCTAAGCCTTCCATGAATGAACTTGGCTTCTTAAAGCCTATGTCAGCTTTGGGTAAACTTTTCCAGAACCTACTAATCTAGAAACAATTCAATGATATTCTCAAGTATAAATGGAATCTGCTTTGTCAGAGCCTATTTCATTCATTTTGCTTTTTCTATATGAATAGTTACTCTTGAGAAAGGAATTTGTGACCAAAGGAGAACTAGAGATCATTATTGATCACAAAATAGAAAATTTTGATTACATCAAATTAAAAAGCTTTCATACAAACAAAACTAATGCAAACAAGATTAGAAGGGAAGTAACAAAATGGGAAATCATTTTTACAGTTAAAGGTTCCAATAAAGGCCTCATTTCCAAAATATATAGAGAACTGACTCTGATTTAAGAAATCAAGCCATTCTCCAATTGATAAATGGTCAAAGGATATGAACAGACAATTTTCAGATGATGAAATTGAAACTATTTCCACTCATATGAAAGAGTGTTCCAAATCACTATTGATCAGAGAAATGCAAATTAAGACAACTCTGAGATATCACTACACACCTGTCAGATTGGCTAAGATGACAGGAAAAAATAATGATGAATGTTGGAGGGGATGTGGAAAAACTGGGACACTGATGCATTGTTGGTGGAGTTGTGGAAGAATCCAACCATTCTGGAGAGCAATCTGAAATTATGCCCAAAAAGTTATCAAACTGTGCATACCCTTTGACCCAGCAGTGCTACTACTGGACTTATATTCCAAAGAAATACTAAAGAAGGGAAAGGGACCTGTATGTGCCAAAATGTTTGTGGCAGCCCTTTTTGTAGTGGCTAAAAACTGGAAAATGAATGGATGTCCATCAATTGGAGAATGGTTGGGTAAATTATTGTATATGAATGTCATGGAATATTATTGTTCTGTAAGAAATGACCAACAGGAGGAATACAGAGAGGTTTGGAGAGACTTACATCAACTGATGCTGAGTGAAACGAGCAGAACCAGGAGATCATTATACACTTTAACAACAATACTGTATGAGGATGTATTCTAAGGGAAATGGATATCTTCAACATGGAGAAGATCTAATCCAGTTCCAATTGATCAATGATGGACAGAATCAGCTACACCCAGAAAAGGAACACTGGGAAATGAGTGTAAACTGTTTGCATTTTTGTTTTTCTTCCCAGGTTATTTTTGCCTTTTGAATCCAATTCTTTTTATGCAACAAGAAATTCAGTTCTGCACACATATATTGTATCTAGGATATACTATAACATATTTAACATGTATGGGAATTTTTTGACATCTAGGGGAGGGAGTGGAGGGAAGGAGGGGAAAATTTGGAACAGAAGTGCGTGCAAGGGATAATGTTGTAAAAAATTACCCATGCATATGTACTGTCAAAAAAAAAGTTATAATTATAAAATTAATTAAAATTTTTTTTAATTCTGGAATTTCATTTAGGTATCTCTTTTTAACATTGGTGAACTTGATGAAACCAATATAGTAATATCCTCAATAGAAACTTCTAGAAAAATTCATCAATATCATAAAATTCCTCTTTCATCTGAATAGTAGGCAAGATATTCTTTATAGCAATGAAAAATATCTCCCCATTTTGATAACTTACTTGGTGTCAATAAAGAGAGGATCACTGAAGAGATTTCAAATCTTGTATTCTAGATAATTTTGACTAAAATCATATGATTTCAAAAAATGATTGGCTGTTAAAATTTTTTTTGGTCAGAGTTTAACTTATTCTTTTCTTATAGTTTTGTTAAGCATAACCTAAACAGCTAAGCTTGGCAATAATTATTTTCTTGATTAATTTTTTTAATATAAAAATTTCATCCACTTCTCTCCTCATTTTTTTTGGTTCTTCTCACCTCAGAAGTATCTTGCTTTATTTCTTAAGGAATTACTTCTTAATGTTTTGAACGTAATTTTAATGTCAGTACAGAATTCTTCAGTGTATATTTTCACCAGTACAGTTACTTTAAGTAGTTCAGATTAAAACTATTGCATTTAGTCATAATGCCTCCTTTATATTGTTAGTACATTAAAAAAAAATACATGTTGACCTCTGCCCTAACTAATCTGATAGCATAAATTGTGGATCCTTTTATTTATGAATCCTATATTAGTGCCTGATCAGTAATTTCCTAAACATAAAATTATTATCTTTTCTCATCTTGTTATATGATATCCAACATTTGTCATACTTTCCAAATGTCTTTTGGAAAATTTTAAAATTATATAGGCATGATTTGTCACTTGCATTTAATTCTAAATCTGAGCCATAATCTCTAAATTGGGTTTTATACATATAAAATACTTGATATGTTCTCCTAGCACAGAAGGTACTTCATTAAATTTTAATTCAATCCATTTAAAATATTACTTATAGATTAATGCTAGAGACCCATATTTTTGAGCAATAGAGGAACCTAAATGAATCATTTCCTTCCATGATATTTCCTTCAAATAAATGATACTATAAGCAATGTGACTTGTCCTTCAATTCTATGTCTATTTGGTTGGTTTAGTTGAATCATGCAAACAAGTGATGTTGAATTTAATAATATCAAGGTGGCTCTATTCATTCTAGGGTTAATCTATTTTCAATGTGTCTCATGTACTTCTATTAAATTATAATCTTGAATATTTTTACAACTTCTAAGCAACAGAAGTAGTATCCTAACAACTCCTTCCCATCCACCTCACCTCATCTCCCCCCTGTTCTGTTGCTGAATGGTTGCTTTCATGCAAATTAAATGGTACTTTCCCCCATTTTGGATATATATAAGTCAAATATATGATTTGTAATTTTGTTACTATGGGGAAAATCCATCCACCAATGCATTCCAAATCCTTTACACACACACACACACACACACACACACACACACACACACACACACACACACTACATAGACATACATACACACTATCTATCTATCTATCTATCTATCCATATATATATATATATATATATATATATTAGAGAACTGACTTGAAAATATCTCTAAGTCTTGTTTTTGATCCACTAATCCAATCAGAATTTTTACTACAGGATAATTTTAACTAAATTTACAATTTCATAATAAATAAAGAATAGCAGATATTCTCCTTCCTATTTAAATTGCTTATTGTCTTTCATCTTCATTCTTCTACGTGCATTCATATTAACAGAGGAGAGGAGGTTAAGTGTACTATCAAGCAAAAAATTTAATAAGCAAGTATAATGATCACAGACTAGCTATTTAGAATATAATAATTTATTTGTATACACACATATACACACATACTGGACCTCAGAATCTACCTCAAAAGAGATAAAAAAAAGAGTTTTACTTATGATACATAATAGCTATGTGGCCCTGGTCAAGTCACCTAGTTAATGAATTTTTCTATGCCCCAGAAACTAAGTTATAGAACTGACATTACTTTGAATCCATGGATTTTTCCCCCATTGATAGTTCTCTAAACAATTAAAAATTATAAGTCTGATTAAAACAATAAAAAATTAACACCTGTAACAAAACTGTCCTGGTCTATTGAATACAAAAAATTGAGACAAGTACGTTAGCTCTGCCTCTAGACACTAATACTAAAATAGCTCCTTACACATTGAAGTTTACACATTTAAACTTCTATCAGTCCCTACACTTACCCTTTCCCACTGTTTCCACAACCCCAACTAGTACTAGTACTGAAATAAAAACAAAACAAACAAAACAAAACAAAACAAAACTGAGTTCAAATCCAATCTTAGACATTTAATAGCTGCGTGATTCTGGAGAAATCATTTAATTTTTCTGTCTCAGTTTCCACAAGTATAAAATATGGGTAATTATACTAAATGTTTCCTCAAAACATTTTCATCTGGTTTTAGCCAGAATTCTGGAGTTTTGCCACCTGCATGTGAGAGGTCAGGGAGTTTGTTACTGCAACAAAAAGATATGTAACTTCCTAAGGGCACTCAGTATATGACAAAGATAGTACTTGAGTTCCAAGTCTTCCTGTCTTTTATTCAATATGAAATAATAATATGTAATGTAATATATACACAACCCAAAATAATGAATGTATTCCTAAGAGAAAACTTAAAATTCCAAATGCAGTAGGAGTGACAAATCGTGATGACACTGATCATTATGCTCATTGAATTTTACATAGACTATGTTATGACTGTCATTGGATCAATAGACTTTCAAATTTGAGTACAATTTTAAGATAACTATAACGCAGTGAAATGCTGAATACTCAAAAATGACAATCCATCATTTTCTCAATAATAAAACATTTTCAAGCTACAGGTAAAATAATTAAAAAATAAAAATGTATTATTTTATGAAAATGAAAATTAGTGTCATTCACAGACATCATTTTGGAATGAAGGGATTACAGTACTCATTGGTAGTGCTATCATTTACCTTGTACCAACTTACTAGTCAGTAGTGATCAACAGAGAAATTGCAAAGCTTGCCTGGTGCTATTCTACTGAAATTTCAGTAAAAAATATGAGGAATATTACTTGAGCAAATACTTGGATTTGCATGCCTAACACCTAGATATTGCAGGTAAATGTCTCTGGGTTTTCAAGAAAATTATTCTTTAGAGCCAAGAAGGTTTTATCAGCTTTTTGTTGACACTGCAGATTCAGAATGAGCAATAGTAAGCAATTGAATCAATTAGTAGCTTTTGCTCTTCTGACCTTCTTAAAAATGTTGCCGATAAACTGCACTGGAGATGCTGATTTAAACCGCAATCAGCAAGAATGTCTTATTGAAGAGGCAAATAGTCTTTTTTTTCTGTCTATGATTTCTATGTCAAATTGATCATCAATATTCAGAAAGAATGGCAGCCAAATAGTGGACCTAATAGAATTTTTTTTTTCCTTCCCAAATTGACCCACATCAGAGAATTGGCTGGAAGGCTGTCGCTAGATGAGATTAGCATTCATTTTACTTTTTATCACAGCAGATGGAATGATTCAACTGTTGTCCTAAAGTTATGATTAGACTACTAAAGAAATAGATTAGGGTGAGACACACATTTTGAATTGATATGTTGGAAAGATTTCTGGATAAATCTAAGAATCTGAGTTCAAATCCATTGTAATAAGCTTATATTATCCTGGGGAAGCCAAACAGGTTTTTGATCTCAATTTCCTCCATAAAAAGGTAGAAACATCTGGAGTAATAATAGATTTAAAGATGGTTCTTCCAGGTCTGAATTCATTCTCAAGGTGGGAATGTTATAATTCTTTATCCTTTTCGGATGATATGAGGTTTATTTGAAAACTCTCACTAAGCCATCTGCGAATTAATAAAATCAGAGATAGGTTAAGGCTTGGTAAAGGAACTAAATAGAACTGTTGAATCTCTGAGATTTGAGACTTTCAGAAATGTGTTTCACTAATACTGTAATATATTTATCACACGCTTCCCAGGAAACAAACAAAATCATATCTAACTTTTCAATTACTGCCGCTATTCCCTAAAATTGCATCATAATTTCTTGATTCTTAATTACCTTATGTAAGTTCTGCTTATCATCTCCTATAACTAGAAAACATAATCTCTTTTCATCCTTCCATCTATCTGAAGAAATCCTACTCTCAAACCCCTGATTCCATGGTTGTCTCTTCTTTAAAGCCTTTCTTAATTACTGTCCAAATTATTTCACCCTAATCTGAAATCATGGCTCTTCATTTAAGATGCTTTCTTAACTTTCTTGGTTCAAATGAACTCCAGCCTAGGCTACTAAAGAGCTTGCCAGTGTTAAAGACATGTTTCAGAAGAATTAGAAATATTTCACAGGAATCATCAAAGACTAGAAGAAGCATCTACATAAACTGTAAGAAAGTTAGTTTAGAAACTATATTAATAACCTTGATATTAATCCAAAAAAAATGGACATACTTAGAAAGAAAAGAGTGACTACTGAAAAAAATTTATTATGTATAATTCAACTGTAACTAACCTTCAAATTTTTAAATAGGATATTAATAAGTTCATGCCTCATGAGAATACCATAGTGTTAGAAATAACACTTTTGACACTGAAAATCAGATATCAAGGAAAATTTATTAAAGAAGAATCCTCTTCCGGAAGAGGGAGCACTGAATACAGAAGTGGAAGAACTTTTATACTTGCTAGGGTGGCATAGCCCCTCCCTTCAGAGAATGAATGGGACCAGTTACAGTCTTTCTGATACATCCACTACATGTTTCCCCTTAATACATATATATATAACATGTTGCCCCTTCATTATACATCCCATGATCAAAAAAAAAAAAAGAAAGAAAAACAAAACCCCAAAACTATGGAGTATATTGTTTAATATTCAATTAGCCTATTAAGCAGGCACAGTAGTGATTTGGTCAAGTCCTGTCATTGACCCCAACTAATTTGGGTTGGATGGGCTATTACCTTAAGTTTGTGTTATTCTCAAAACCACAAGACTCTTTCTGATTGACTGAAGCCCTCTGTGCCTTCCTAACCCCCCACCCCCAATTCCTTGTTTTCTCTATTGATCACTTAATTGTTTTGTGAATCCTAACCCTTAACCTCTCACATTGTGAAAACCTCTTGGTCATACCTACTATCTTACACTATCTCAAAGCTTGAAACACTGTGGAAACCCAACTTTTCAGCATTTCTCACAATAGTTACAGAATATATTGATTTTAGCAAAGTATTTGATTCAAGTGTGAATGAATAAAATTGAAATAATGTGTTATTAAAATATTATAGGTCTAGTGATATGTCATTAAGGATCAGTTTTCAGAACTAGGAAGTATAACCAGATCTCAGAATGTCACAGTTGGAATGAATTTTGGAGGTCATCTGGTTCACCTTTCATAATTGATATAAAAGAAAGTCAAAACCAGGAACCTTAAGAGACATTCTGGTAGGATTCTCCTGTTTCTTAACTTGTTTTCTAAGGTTTTCCCTTACTATAAGTCATTTTACAATTCACTAATTTCCCTCCCTCCCCCTAAAGAAAAGTTTGCTGACCTATTACTGGCCAAATCCATGTACTGTTACCTTTGAAAGATATTTTAGTTCTATTCTTGGATCTAAATGATTTTACAGACGTCATTTAAAGTTAAGCTACTTTTGATTATGGTTGACAAATCTCCTATCATATATATGCTATCAGTCATCTTATCACTGTAGTTCAGTACAGTGATATCTATTCATTCTAAATGTATCATTTCAACTTTTTTTTAAATTAATTTGACTTGGGCTCTAAAAATGTCTACCATTCCTTTTTCTCCCTTTTACTCTGAAAGTATTCATCTTTCTATAACTGTCATAAAGATTTGGACCCTTAATTTCATTAATATTATTTAAATCTGCTATGATACCTTTTACAACCCTAAAGTTGTACATTAATACTGCTAATACACAAGTACTAATTGTTTAAAATGTGGTCTTCCCATTGAGCTTTGACTTCAGAATGCCAATAAGTCTTTAATTTTTTTTTTAGCCACAGGTTTCTTGATGTGTTTGTCTGGAAGAGACTAAGATATTTATTGATATGCCCTTCATTCATTGATTCAATGAGGCCTCCAAAGTCAATCTAGCAGCCTTCAGCCTCTGTATTCCCTTGACCTGTACTAAGAATTGTATACTTTTTGAGACCAAATAATATTCCAATATTATTGGAGAAAGATCCTACAAGATAAAGAAGCAATTGAATTTGTTTTTCAAATGAAACAGTCCAATATCCTTAATACACATCAAATGGTTAATAATATTTTTTCATTTGCCATTCTTAATTTAGAAGCTAATCTCAGTTCTATTTAAGAGAGATGATAATGGATTTAAGGTAAGTAGACACTATAATGGGCTTAAAATGTCTCTCCCTGAAAAAAAGATACATACTATTTTTTCTTGACAGTATTTGTGTGAAATGTTTTAAATAGAGAAGTTTTCCATTTGCACATCAAATATCTTGCATTTTTTCTCTCTTTGATTGTATTTTGTATTAGCTGCAACACTTAAATAAACCATGAATGTGGAACTGATTGAAAGGCTTTGCAGTAATCTACAAATACTATATTTATGTTTGTATACATATACATACATATAAATTTCAAAACTTGTAACAATTCATAAAGGGAATGGTCAGCAAGAAATAGGAAGAAAACCATTGGGATTATATGAGTATTGCCTATTTTTAAGAATTTTTCTCTTGTGTAGTTAAAAGGTAGTTTTCAATTCCCATTCATGTCTTATTTAATTTCTACATATTTCCTATATGCCATGAATAAAACTGAAGAAATGCAAACAAATAAAATGCTTTTTTGGGGGGGAGGAGGAGTATTTTAACATATATCTCAAAGCAGTAGGGCTCAAATTCATACAAACCATTTGTAATAACAAATCAGTTATAAATGAAGCTCTAATTAATTAATTGTTAATTTTTCTCTTGACTAAATAACATAATATTTAATTACCTAAAATTCTAAAATATCCCAAGGTCCAATCAATATCAAGTAAAGAAGCAGTCTAATGTATTCCAGAACAACAAAAATGCCAAGCTAGGATATAAAGATTTATGATGTGTATATGTAGAAATTCATGTGTAACACAGAAACAAGATGCACATCAATAGCAGAATTGCAGATTAGACCACAATATGGTTTATTAAAAGATAAATATCCTGGTGAGAATTGCAACTGAAAAGTTGCTCAACAATTTGGAATTATGCTCAAAAAGTTATCAAACTGTGCATACCCTTTGATCCAGCAGTACTACTACTGGGCTTATATCCCAAGGAAATACAAAAGAAGGGAAACAGATTTGTATATGCAAGAATGTTTGTGGCAGCCCTCTTTGTAGTGCCAGAAACTGGAAAATGAAGGGATGTTCATTAATTGGAGAATGGTTGGGTAAATTGTGGTATATGAATGTTATGGAATATTATTGTTCTGTAAAAAATGACCAGCAGGATGAATACAGAGAGGCTTGGAGAGACTTACATGACTGATGTGAGTGAAATGAGCAGAACCAGGAGATCATAATACACTTCAACAACAATACTGTATGAGGATGTATCCTGATGGAAGTGGATATCTTCAACCAAGAGAAGATCTAATTGATCAATGACGGACAAAATCAACTACACCCAGAGAAGGAACACTGGGAAATGAATGTGGACTATTTGCATTTTTGTTTTTCTTCCCAGGTTATTTTTACCTTCTGAATCCAATTTTTCTTGTGCAACAAAAGAACTGTGCAAATCTGTACACATATATTGTATCTAGGATATACTTTAACATGCTTAACATGTATAAGGCTGCCTGCCATCTAGGGGAGGGGGTGGAGGGAGGAAAGGGAAAAGTTGGAACAGAAGTGAGTGCAAAGAATAATGTTGTAAAAAATTACCCATGCATATGTTCTATCAATAAAAAGCTATAATTTAAAATAAACAAATAAATAAATAAATAAATAAGTTGCTCAGAATCTGAAAAGGTTGTTGAATTCTTGTATACATATACATTAGTCATATGCATACATACCCAAACCAACACATACACATATGTAATATAAAATACAAGAAAGGAATTTGGGCCAGAAAATCCACTGTCTTATCTTATAATACTTGATGTGTTGTTTTTTCAATTGTTTTCAGACCTGTCCGACTCCCCATAACCTCTTTTGGGGAAGGGGATATTCTTGGTAAAGATACTGGATTGTTTTGCCATTTTATTCTCTAACTCATTTTATAGATGGAGAACTGAGGCAAACAAGGTTATGTGATTTGACCAGGGTCACCAAAGCTAAGGAAGTGTCTGAGGCCAAATTTCAACTCAATTCCAGACCTTGCACTTTAATACTTACCTTCAGTTTTTGATTGCTCAAATCCATTTCATGGCATGCCAAAAAGATCTTAAAGGACTGATGAGAAGCATGGCATCTTAGAACTTCTCATCCCTTTAATTAGTTTCAAAGGAGCCTTTAAAATAAAATTAAAATTATTTAAAGAGGAAGAATTATAAAAATTACAAATTGATAGGAATCAAAGGTGACTTTCTCCTCCTCCCAAGATTTTGATTGAAATTTGGGAGAGTTCATCAAAAACCTAACTAAAGCATTTACTATGTATTAGGCATTGGGATAAGCATTCAGAAGAGAAGGACATTCTCTGCCCTCAAGCTGTTCACATTCCAATGAAGGAAATCTACAGCATGATGCATGCAAGATACATTGGAGATAATCTCAGAAGAATGGCAATACAATATTTGAGGTGGGAAAGAGATTGGAAAAAGCCTCTTACAAAAGGCAAGATGAGCTTTGCACTCTGAATTTATGACTAAGAAACTGAATAATGGACAACAGAGCTACCAAATGGCACCTGTTCTTTCTCTTAAGCACTAGATCAGTGCTAGGATCAGCACAGAGATCACTGGTATCTCTTTCTATATGGGTACCTCCTGTTTCACCAGTGACAACACTGTGAAGTACTACTGGCAAACCCATAATTTGTTGTCCTCAGACATCTGTCTTCCTAAACTGTCCTGGGCAACAACAAAAACAGCAAAAGTTTCTCTATGACTCTTAGCTCTCCCAATCGTAAGTACATTTTCTAGGTTCTTGTGGGAAAAGTGTGTCAAGAGAGCTAGGCAAAAACTCTCCTTCTATGTACATAGAAAGATGATGAGATTTTATCATTTTTGCAGCTAATCAACACATCCACATGTTACCACTTCCTATGAAGTCAAATGCAACCCATCCAAACACAGTGACTACACTTTGGCAGGTTCCTGAGTGCCCTTAACCTTGCCTATTGCTATTATTATAAGTATACATTAGCATTGCAAACATGCAAATCTTTGTGGTATGGAAAGAAATTAGATACAAGTATAAAATTCATATTCCTGAAAATTAATATAATATTTATTGAGCCTTCCAAGGATGCTATAAAGTCTTTTTCCACTTTATAGAACATAGAAAAATATAGCCCCTGACCTTAAGGACTGGCATAAATATAATACTAAAATACTTAGCTGTGTTATGGAGCACAAAGGGAAGACACTTATCTACTTAATATGATTAATGTAGACTGTTCAAATAGAAAATTTATGAACTCGATAAGTCTGAATTTCAGCTTGAGTAACTTGTTGAGCTAAATTTAAATTTCCAGTCCATAAGGTAGAAAAAAATAGGCCACTTTTCTATAATTATCCACGCCAAACCAGCTCAGTGTCCACAGAACCATTCTATGTCCCAATGAGAATCACTCAGCCCTCATCATCCATGTTTTCATTTAACATATTATACATGTTCTCAGTAATTTCTCTCTCTCTCTTTTCCATTCTTCCTTTACTCATCCCCCAATATTCTTTTCCAAATCATTTCCCTAGGTTCTTCTCAGTTTTCACAAATAATCAGAAGTCATTCTCTAGGCTATTTAAGTATAAACCTTGAAGTCACTTAGACTGTTACAGCTGGTTTACCTTTTATCTTGTGTGTCCTAATTATTGCCAGATGCAATCTAATTAAACCCACCAGGTGTCTCCCCTCAGGTTAGAGCACCTTGCAGAATTCCTGTTACAAATAAAGCACAGAACAACATAATGCCAAATACATAATGAACTCTTCATAGGGAGTAGAGTTACTTTGTGTTGTGTGTGTGTGTGATTTTAATGGCTATAAAGGGAGGCATTGGGAGGTAATTACTGTCACATGTAAAGACAATGATACTTAAAGTGACACTGTCTATTCAAATATTTCTTCAAAACTGTATTTTTTATCAGAGTGACGATTCTATTACCAATTATGCCAAATGGAATGATAAAATTCAAAGCTATCATTTTTGGTTTTGAAAATAAATCATGCTAACAATTTCTATTATGTATGTAAATATATTGAAGACAATAATTAACATAGGCAAATGCAGGAGATTTTTCTGGATTTTTCCTTAAATGAAAGTTGTTTTCACCCTAAAACATCATACAATATTCATTTTTTTGTAACATTTCCTTTGTCAGAAAATAATTTTTCTTAAAATTCAGTAATTCCATGTGTACTTCAAGATTGGAAACAAGGACCATCTGCATTTTGGTGAGGAGTTATATAGTTGGAGACTACAGGGTTGGCAGTTATTCCAAGGGAAAGCAAAAAATTTTGAGAATCCTTTCATGGAAGGCTGTACTCTTACTGTGTAATCTGTTTCTAAAGAATAATGCTACTATTTCTGTGTGGCTTGGAGAATTATATTTTGTTGTCATCTTAATAAGAAAAGATCATTACAATGAACTGAATATTATTTAGTGATTTATCTGTTCATTTATTTGATTAAGGAGAAAATTTCATTTGAGACCTTTTATTGGCACAGTTAAGATTTGAAAAATGTAACTCGTGATTTTCAAGGATTTTAAATGCTGCAGTGTCCAAGTAATAATGAAATTGCTAGAAACAAAGAAATCATAAAAAATACTAGAAACATAGTTAACTTATATTTAAAAAAATAATTCCTATATATGTCCAAATTGTTAATCCTCTCAGAAGGCTTGGAGGCTTTTTCTTTATATGCCCACTATCTGGCACAGTGCCTATTATATAGTAGGCACTTAATATTTGTTTACTGATTTATGACTAAGTCCACAATTCCACCTTAATTGTATGATTACTTAAATTCAACTACATGACTATTTTTTTAAATTGTACTTCCTAGGTTTAGGATAATCACCATAGCTTTATATCAATTACAATGACATTAACTTACCCAGTATCAGAACTTGTTGAGTAATCTAGTGCAGACATACTTTTATGGTTGAGAAAATGTTTTAAATAATTGAATTTGTTTTTAACATTTCTTTAAGTTAATCCTTTCTTTCATATGTTTGGATGTTCCCGACCCCAAATTAAGCTTTAATCCTTTAATTTTTTTTTTAATTTAAAGAAAATAATGACCCTATATGTACTACAACTGGCTCATACTGGCTGCCTGAGGTCTGAGGACAGTGGATTGTTCTCTCTCCCTTCGTCCCTTCTTCCCTCTCTTCCCTTCCTCTGTCTCTTCTTCCATTCCTCTTTTCCTTCCTTCCTTCCATTTATATTTTAGATAAGAGCAAAAGGACTTGATTTATTATTTTACTGATTGTCTAGACATAAGAAAGTGATGGAGAGGATGTTAATAATGTAGATTGTAGTTAAAATGTGCAACATACTTTTTCCCTCTAGAGAGCTAGTTGTTAAAACTTGACCAGCACATTCTTTTTTTTTTAATAACTTTTTATTGACAGAACATATGCATGGGTAATTTTTCAACATTGACCCTTGCAAACATTTCTGTTCCAACTTTTCTCTTCCTTTCCTCTACCCCCTCCTCTAGATGGCAGGCAGTCTCATACATGTTAAACATGTTAAGGTATATCTTAAATACAATATATGTGTATATATTTATACAATTTTCTTTTTTGCACAAGAAAAATCAGATTTAGAAAGGTAAAAATAACCTGGGAAGAAAAACAAAAATGCAAGCAGTTCACACTCGTTTCCCAGTGTTCTTTCGCTGGGTGTAGCTGGTTCTGTCATCACTGATCAATTGGAACTGAATTTTGACCAGCACATTCTTTCTTGAACAGAACAAAATATTTCTATTTTAGATTGCGATAAATTCACTTGAAAATATTTCAGAAAATGGGATCTGAGGTCTAAGTCAATTATTGGTTCTGCTGTCATCACAACTTAAATTTTAAATATGATTCATTTTCTTCTTGTACTTAATCTATAGGATTCCTGAAAATGCACAATATTTTATACAATAATATGATCAAAGAGCACACCCTCTGTATTGTCAAATCCTATAAATATGCAAGTTCACACTATTGATTATGCATACACATATATACCCACATGTAAAGATATATACACAGATATGTACATTCATACATATTTTTATTTTTTAATTTTTAAAATATTTTTAATTAAAGCTTTTTATTTTTCAAAACATATGTATGGACAATTCTTTAACATTAGCTCTTGCAAAACCCTGTGTTCCAATTCCCCCCCTTCCTTTAGGCCCTCCCCTAGATGGCAACTAGTACAACATATGTTAAACATGTAGAAAAATAATTCACACATATTTTTAAAAATATTCTGGGGTGTGTGTGTGTGTGTGTGTGTGTTCCCTTTTGTTGATTTTTCTGGAGGGAGAAGAAATACAAACTATGATTTTATTGGTTTGTACAACTCCTAACAGAAAAACTTCCCCTACCTTCACTGATACTTATCAGCAAGTCTCTAATTTAGTTTAACAAAGTTCCTAGAAGAGTTGGAGTTTAGTGACTTGTTCATGTTTACAAAAGTAGCTTCTATGTGTTAGGAGTAAGACATAGTCCTTAGTCTTCTTAACTCCAAAACTGTGATGAAATTATCTTGTCTCTATTTGATTTTTGAATGAATTTCAGTCTCTAAAAATTGAATTTTTTAAAGTTTTGATTACCTAAATCTTCATTTTTAAAAATGTTAGCAATTTTTAAAAGGGAAAGTTTTCTTTCCAAAGTTCTCTACAAATACAAAACATTTCAGTGCTCTATTGATTATACTTATGACTAATCAAATTATCTCATTTATATAACTCAGTTGTGATCTGGAAGTATTATTTAAAAGACAGAATGATATCTGAGAAATTATCAATCATAAAAGTCAAAATGAAAAGTTCCATACAACTTTATGTTTAGTCACTTATATGTCTGTAACATAACAAATCACTATTGTATAAATTGAACGAAATAAGGTAAACGAGTGCCTGCTTTCTGCTGTTCCTAGAAATTCTTAATGATCAGTCTCAGCTGTGCTTTTGACATTTCTACCCTCAGCTTGCTAACGTGTACTTCAAGGCTGCAATAACTAGATTAAAGTAATAACACACCAAGTGTTGCTCCAGGCTCCAGTTTTCGCTGACACAAATCATCTTTCACTGGACACACTTTATAGTCTCTAACATAAAATGACTTTGCTAGAAAGCTTATATTTGCCAAACTGAAGGTACATTCATAAACTCTCATAAATCTGCACAAGTTTTTTAGAGTTTGTGGCATGACCAAGCAAGTAGTTAAAATATCTTAATTAAAATTGCAAAATCACATCAGCTTCAATTGAAATGTCCTGAGATTAAATGTGAAGCTAATCTTGTTTGTTATTCAGTGGCTGGCAGCTTGAGGCTGAAGGACCCTCTGAGTCCCATTGCTCATTGAAAGGTGTCCATTTGCTCTCAGTAGGAAAAAAGAAATAATGCATTCTTGTAGGAGTGCAAGAACAAACAAATACTTAACATACCTAGTGGGGTTTATTGTTCAGCCCTGACAGAAATTATTAGCAACCTTACTAATGTTTGTTGAACTGAATCATCAGTGAAATATAATGGAATAGTGGTGCATGGCAAGCTAAAGGCAAGTACTTTCCCAGAATGCTCTGTCTTCTGATTGATCTATCTCTGGGCCCAACATTTCAAATATAAACATACAAAAACAATGACTTCTTTGGCAGAAGGAGCTTCCTTTGTGGAAACCCCCTTTCTCAAGTGTATTGCAATCTACCAATAATTTAAGCAAACTAAATTCTGGGGATTTTTCTGAGACTCACAGTGGTTGGAGTGACTTGCTCAAGGTCACCATCTAGCAAATATCATTAGTAGAATTTGACCCCAAGATTTCCTGACTCCATAAATCACCACTTCATCTATGACACATTGTCCCTTTCATTGTATTTAATAAACATTTTTAAAAACCTTCAAATATAATGTAGACATGGACTGAATCTACATGTCTTTAGAATAACTCATGGAGAAAAGGGTTTTGATTTAGTAGATGATTTGAATTTGGGAGAGAATATGTCATAGACTAGAAATGACTAAAGTAAACTGCTAAATGATTAATGCAGTTACACTTTTTTTTTATTATTTTTGGTTCTATTCACCTTGTGTTTTTATGCAAGAATAAAATCATGGATGCATAATCCAGCATTAGTAAGAGACACAAAACTAATAATGAAGAAGTTTGTCCTCTAGTTTGAAAGGGCCTTTAAGGGCAATCATGTGCAACTGAATGAGGTTTATAAAGGTCCTTCAAATACATGCAAATCACCACAGTGTTCCACTTAGTTTTCTTTATCCTATGTATCTGAATTTCTGTGTCTTTCTAAACACAGATGAGTCAAATTCAATTTATTAGAATTTCCAAAATTTTAACGGGTAAAAATATATTGCAATATACACTAGAAAAAATTTTTGAGAGGCAGCCTTGTAGAATGAATGAAATGGATTTAGAATCGGATGAATTAGTTTTAAATTCCAGTCGTTTCATTCAGTAGCTGTATGACCTTGTGTAAATCACTTAAGCTCTCTAAACATCTGAAAAGCCTAGATCAGACCTATCTCAGGGCTCACTGGTGATGTGATATTGGGAAAGACATATTTAATCTCTCCATGCAATAGTGGTCTAATCAGTAAAATAAGAGGTTGACCCTTAATCTTCCAGCTCTCACTATATCATCCTACGATTATTTATTATTAGATTGTGACAGGATGGACTAGAATAATGAATGTAAAATAATTTGTTTGTGTAAATTTCTACATAAATAGGAGTTTGAGCTTTTTTTTTTTTAAATTCAGTTTTCCTTTTTGTATCTTTTAGGGAAGAATTCTTTTTTAATTCTTAATGTAGCAATCTGGGCTCACTAAAAAGAACACAAATACTTTAAAATATATACCCAACTGAATAGTTTTATATAGTATAAGGAGTAATGTAATCCTCCTCACTCTCCAGAAACAGAGTGGACAGTTTTCCTGAAAGAAACTATCTTAACAGCATAGTTATCAATATGTGTGTTGCACATCTTTGTCCTATTCACATCATCTGAATCATTGGAGACAATGAAGGTTTCTAATGAAATAAAAAATCTTTTGAATTGACAGAGATCTTTGAAATAAATTATTAAAAATTAAGGTGCTTTGTTAATGCTTGTTAACCCAAATATCATTGTTCAATGGCTTCCTTCCCTATATATATAACTGCACCTAAAGTACAGTTAACCAAAACAAATTACAGATTGATCAGAGAATATCTATTACTATGCATTGATTTGAAAGATGGGGAAACTGAGGCACAGAAAGATTAATTCACAATGCCATTAAGAACCAGGTCCAGAATTACAAATCAAGTTCTTTGCTACTGTTTTCTCAATTATAGTTGCCTCTCAAGGATATTTTCTCAATTTCTGAAAATTTTCTGAAAATGAACATCTTATGTTTAGTTACAAGAATTTGTAATGAATTTTTCAACATTGGCCCCAGTCACTTTACCAAATTAAATAACTATATTTTCACTAGGATATAAATAAAATATATCACTATTTAAATGAGTAGTTGTTATAAGTCCCTGTTAGAATGTGGACTTTTGGAACTACTTGCTATATAAAGTCAACATCAAAGCAATTAACCTTTATAAGTTTTGCTCTGTTAGTCCTCTATCACTTCACAAATACTCAAAACTAAGTTGATTTGAGCTTTGTTATGTTACCAGCACTGCTAGTAGAAGAATGTAATGCAATGTTCTCCAATATAATGGTAATATTTTGATAACCCCAAGTTATATAAGAACTGGACAAGAGTATTATTGTTCTTTTTCTAGAATGGATTGAAATATATATTTTATTTAACTAAAGAATGTTGCAAGACAGTATTTAAGAGATTATGCATATCATAGAAATTTCAGTAAGAAGTAATCAAGTAGAATCATTAGTAAAAATTATAAATAAATGTTGGAAGTTGGTGAAGAAAAACTGAAAAGACTACACACTGAGGGAAAAATTGTGAGTACAAAAGTAGAAGTCTGTTAGCAAGATATCATAGATCCAGATATCTGGTTACCACTAGATTTTTAACTGATTTTTTTTTCTATTTAGCCTACTTTTTAACACTAAGGAATGTCAATTCCTCAGATTTTTCTTTTCAATAAATTCATATTTGCTTAACTCATTCCAAGCTGTTTTAGGCTAAATGTGTGTTATGAGAGATTATTTAATAGGTGGGGGTGCAGTTATAGAATTCAGGCAGCAAAGAAATTCAAATTTTGGGGGTAAAAATTTCTTCAATACTTCTCTCCAGTTGATCTTATCAGAATAACCTTATTCATCTCTCTATATGTTTTTAAAAAGTAATTCTTTCTATGAAATTATTTTCATTCTATCAATTTCTTGTATCACATTCAAACTTTTCATTCTCATCTATCTATTGCCTCTAAATTCCTCTTTTCCTCCCACAATTTTCCTGCTTGATTTGATCTATTTACTTTATACCTATATCATAATTCTCCCTTTTTAAATCTATTTTGCTTTATATTCAAGAAAGAATCTTTAGGTTTGTTTATTAGTATCAATTTAGCAAGGTAATAAAAAAGCTAAATTGCATAAACAGAAATAGAGTGGTGTATCTTCCAATTAGACACTGTCATTTGATGCAACTATGAGGAAAAATAAACATGAAAAATATAAATATTTGCAATCATTCTCTTAAGAAAAGATATTAAAATATCGAACTAAAAAGTTTAAACATATTGCCTCCTGTTTTGGGAAAACTGTTTTCCTGTCATGCAAAGTCACTAATATACTATGAATTCATTTTCAAGCTAATAATAGATTTCCCAAGTTAGGTTTCACAAATAAACTAATATTGAATACCCAATATAGCAGAAATAAAATGGAATAACCAGCTATTTTGTTTTTCCTTTTCTTCTACTGAAGTCTTAATTACATGTCATTATATAAATCTTTAAATGCCTAATAGTAAAACCTTTATGTCTTGAAAGTTCTCAAATGTCATCTTTAGGACTATTCAGGACATATAATTTTCTATAGAAGTACAGAAGGATCACCTTATCCAGAGACTCATAATTTAAACAAAAAGTGAAAACAATGGCATATAAATTAAGGGCATTTCACAGGATTACAAGATCTCTAAAACTGATATTAAGTTTTAACAAATTTCTGGATTTACAATGTAATCATTTGAAGACTAAATTGTCCAAAATGATATACTATTCAATGATAATTTTCATGCTTTTAAGAAGATAATCATGTTACAAAATTACCTACCCTTCTGCGGACTTGAGAGTTGTCTTTTTGCTACTTTCCTCTGTTAAACTAAATTCTATCTCGCCTAAAGGGGCTAGTGTATTTATATGTGCAAGGGCTTCAATAATTCATATTTTTGACATCCAGACATTATATGACCCACTGAATATTCTTAATTAGTTGGGGAAGGAGGCATCTGTATGGATTCACAAATTATTTTAAACATGCTTTTAAATATTTTAAATTAGAGCTTCCAATTAAAATTGTACATGTCACATTGTCTCATTTAATTCTACTGTTCTTTTTAGGAGACACAGCCTCAGCTGAACAAGCTGCATTGATGTGAGCTGAGCTCAATTAGTTTCTGATGTTCTGCCAAATTGCCTCATTACCTGTCATACAAACACCACTAACACTTTTAAAGTCAACCTCCTTGCATCCATATTATTCTCTTTAGACCCAAAATAATTATTCTCATTAGACTAGTAAAAATAAGTAATTTGCTAATAAACAGTAAACCAATATGTTTTATAATATAAATAATGTGAAAAAAGCAACAGTGGGATTTATAAATCAAGTCTGTGCACCAAATATAATTTCTGACAAATTTAAATTGCAATGCATCCATGAAATCCTTGGTAGTTGTATTAGGTATTGTTGATATTATTATTATTATTTAACATGTACTGACCAATGAGTTTTCCAAATTGCTTGAACTATATTGCTTACTGAGAAAAGTGAAGTTTACCCCCCTTTCTGTATATTTATATATATTTATATGTACCTGGCCCTAAAATTATAAAACAATTCAAGTATTCAGTGTTGTACAAAGAGAGCTTTAAATGTTATGAAATACATCCAACTGTAAATAAGAAAGATAAACAACAGAATAAATTTACTTTTCTAATGAGTTCTTCATTAACATCAATTAAAATTTATTAAAAGATTGAAAAGAAGGAAATAAGTATTTATTAAAGCATTTATTATGTTCCAGGCAATGTACTATGCCTGAATGTAACATTTTTACAAATATTATCTCACAATCACCTTGGGAGATAGGTGCTATCAACATTTTAAAATTAAGGAATCTGAAACAAACAAAGGTTAAGGAACTTGCACATGATCACATGGCTAGAGTATGGCACAGGCTAGATTTAAACTCGGGATGTTCTTACTGTCAGTCTAACACTTTATCCACTGTGCCTCATAGTTGCCTGATTGATCATTGGATAGTTATGTACTTTTAAGCCATGAATATTTGGTTTTCTAATTGATTTTTCTTTCTTTTTTAACTTTGACCCAACATTTTTGAGAACAAGAAAATGTAAGCATACAATTAAGAGAATGCCTTCTAAGGTTAGTCTATATTGATTACAAGTTTTCATGTGAAAACAAAATGCTCCTCTATATTCTTATCCTGGATCAAGTGGAAAACAAAGTGCCATCACTAATTTAAAAGTTATATGACATTAACATTTCCAAGATTAAAGAATTTAGTGATAAGAGTTACTATACATATTATTTGAGTTTCAGTTGAATAAAGGCTAATTATGATAACCAAGAGTATGTACATGACTTTTATTTGACCTACAAGTTTCTTTTTGATTTAAGATAATCTCTAAAGAACTCCTTAAAAATAAAAGTAAGATCTACAGTATAGGAAGACCTCCACATTATTGTCATATTTAAGCAGAATTGGAATACCACCAGCACATGACTGATTAAAACTTATTTTTGATGCTGAATATGCATGCCAATAGTGGTGAAGAATTTTATTTTAATGATTTTGTAGCCAAGATTTTTAGCATTAAACACTTCTAAAAAATCAAGTCATGTTATCATCCCAGTCTTATTGAAACAAAGCAAAGTCATAATCTATCAGTTATTGATTGATTAGTTATATATTATCCTTATACTTGGAGTGTCCTACATTATTTAAATAAACCAAAGATCTAGGATCTTAAATCAAGAAAAGTATAAGTAGATAAGAAAAAGATGAAGGTCAACATACATAACTGGTTAGCAGAAATGACTACCTCCACTGGAAAATTTATCCAAAGATTATTATCATGTACTTGGAGAGTTTTATAATAATTCTTCCTTCCTGATCTCTAGCTTTCATTGTTGCCATATCTATATACTAACCTTTTGTTCTTCAACTTTTCACATAGTTTTAACAATTATTCCTTGAAGGAAGATTCTGGAAAAATGCGTGGATTAGGTCTGAAAGTTCTAAACTCTCCACAAAACAATACAAAATTGTGCCTCAGGGTGAATGTAGAGCAGTTCAAACCAAAGAAGAATTGGGGCAGAACTGAGTTCCTCCAGGGGAAAAGAGGGGAAGAACTAAAGAAAGATACCAGGACCAAGATTTGGCCTCTGGGAAGTTAGACACCTCCAGTCTTGTTTTTCTCTGAAACAGCAAGTGACAACCTCTGAGGCTAGGTAGGTTAGAAGGCAACTTTGCCTCTCAGACAGTGTGGGGAGTAAGGTATCTAATCAGGGAAGACGGATAGAACCCCTGCTAATAAGAAAATCCAGGCCAAGCTGTACTTCTGGAGGAAGTTCTGGGAGAGTAGGGACCAATGCACATGCAGTTAGTGCTGAAGCAATTGGACAGCGACTGCTGGCTATGGACACTTAAGAGTAGGTTCCAGGCCAGAAAGAAGAACTGAAGGAGAACTTTAGGCCAGTCACCATCCCTCTCCACACCAACTAGAGGTGATTACCTTAACATCTTCTTATTGAGAGAGACCAGCAGAGAGAGACATGAACTATAGACAGATACTATTTGAATAGGAAATATCATGTTCATTGTCAGAGGAGGGCACTGAAGTAAAAAAGAAAAAAAAGAAAAAAGAAAAAAAAATCCAAGAAAAACAATGAGATTACGGGGAAAAAAAAGCTAACCAATATAAGGTAAAATCAAAGATTAATTTCAAGTTACTCAATAACGATAAACTGTTGGAAATGTAAACCACATGCCTAAGATTGTCCTTAGTAATTGTTTATTTTGAAAGAAAGACTGGGATAGAACTGAGTATGATATGACTCTAAAAAACAAAACAGTTTAGGAAAAGATAAATAACAGAGTAATTATGTTATAAGAGCCAGAATCCTACTCAAATTGGAAATGGGTATAAAAGTCTTTTAAATTTATAAAGAAATAAGAGGATTAGGGAGTATAGAAAATGTGGATTAATAAGAATTGGATAAGATATGTATATTAATGATTATTGGATAAAGAGGTAGAAAAATTGGATAAAATGACAGGAAACAATAATGATATATGTTGGAGGGGATGTGGAAAAACTGGGACACTAATGTATTGTTGGTTGAGTTTTGAAATGATCCAACCAGCAGGATAGCAATCTGGAACTATGCCCAAAGTGCTATCAAACTGCACATACCTTTTCACTCAACACTGGGTCTGTATCCCAAGAAAATCATAAAGAAGGGAAAAAGGGTTATATGTACAAAAATATTTGTAACAATTCTTTTTGTGGTGGCAAAGAATTGCAAAATGAGCAGATGCCTATCCGCTGGGGAATGGTTGAACAAGTTGTAGTATATGAAGGTAATGGAATATTATATAAAAAAATGATAGAGAAGCTGATTTTACAAAGAAAGTCCTGGAAAGATTTACTTGGACTGATACTGAACAAAACCAGCAGAACCAGGACTACGCCATATACAATAATAGCAAGGATGTGCAATGATAACTATGAAAGACTTGATTCTTCTCAGTTGTTCAGTGATCTAAGGCAATCCCAATAGACTTTGGATAGAAAATGCCAACTGCATCCAGAAAAAGAACTATGGAGATTGAAGGTTAATGAACACATCCTATGTTCATTTCTTTTTCTGTTTTTTTTTTTTTTCTCTTCCATGGTTTTTCACTTTTATTCTGATTTTTCTCTCTCAACATGATTCATAAAGCAATGTATATTAAAAATAAATAAACTTTTAAAAAGAAGTACTAAAAGAGTAGGGGAAGAGTACAAGGGAAGGATCCTCAGGTGAGTGGAGTAGGTTAAGTAATAACAAAGCAAGGTAGTGGGTACAAGTAAAGCAGTGGAGTCAGTGGGGATAGAAAATTAAAGATACAGATATAATAACAATAATCAGGAGTAGAACTTATTTTAAAAGAGCAAATAATCATTGACAAAAATTACAACAGATTTAATGGAAAAGAAAAATAGGAAAATACACTGTATGCTAAACATATAAACTAATTTTTTTATATTATTTAAAATAACTAGATATGGACATTGTAGAGTTGCTAAAAGGATATTCTTAAAACATATCTAATCACGATAACATTCTATTTTACATACACACACACACATACCTCTCTTCAATGTTTTGTCTCATGGAGGTGATACAAATTCCTTGACTTTTTTTTTTCTTTTCTTTTTTTTTCTTTTGGCTGAGTCAATTGGGATTAAGTGACTTGCCCAGGGTGTGAAGTGTCTGAGAATAGATTTGAACTCAGGACCTTCAGGGCTGGTGCTACTGCACCTAACTGCCCATTCACCTTTTATTAAAGCATTCACAATCTAGGTTTCACCTATCTTAAATAATTCATTTAATCCCTTTCCCTGAATCTTATATTTCCAACTTCTGTGCATTTGCCAAAGCAATCCTTTATGCCTGAATTGCATTCCTCCTTCACCTCCTTTCCAGAAATACTTTCTTCAAAATTCAGGGGTAATTTACTACAAGAAGCCTTTCTTAATACCTCCAGTGTTTAGCATTCTTTCCCTCTTGAAATTACATTGCTGTTCACACTGATATGTCCAGTTTTATCACCTCCACTCAAAAAAAAAAAAAAGTAAAGTTCTATAAAGATGAGAATTATTTCTAAATGTTGTTTATCTTCATTACCTAATATAGTGTCTTATACATATAAGATGCATACTGCATTTTGCTGAATCTTTAATTGAATTCCTCTTTTTCTGATCACCTTTTCAGTCAGTTCAATGTAATTACTTTCAACAAATGATCAAATTAGATTAAGCATATAAAGCACTTTGCAAACAGTATATAACTAAAATGCTACATTTTAGTTATTGTTCATAATTATTATTTTTGAGATATATGCATATCATTTACAATTAAAATATAAGTATATAATTAACTTTTAATGCTAATAAAGTAATCAAGTGATCCTTTAGTAGTCACTTATACAAGATGTATTGAAAAGCCTATAGAACTTTCTTAAAAATTTGGCATAATTTAAAAAGTCATTTTGTCAAATAAAGAAATCCTACACTGGGAATAAGGAATCTGAACGTGAAAAAAGGAACATTATGTGGTACCATCTTGAGGACAATTCTAGGTACTCATCAAAGTAATGATAGAAATTAATAGGTAGTTATCCTTCATAGTTATCCTTCACTTTACACAGAACATATGTGTAAATATATACATAAACATATGTATTTCTTTAATGTATGTGTGCATGTCCATGTATGTACTCACATGTATGTCTGTGTTTTCTCCATAAAGAGTAGCATGAAAGTCTACTTAGTCTCTTAGAATGGGTATCATTCAAATATGATAGAAATTTTTACATAGCTGAAGTGCAAAAATTAAATAATCTAATGATTCAATGAGATATGAGAATATAGTCAGAAAGATGATAAAATGAAAAATTATTATTCATTTACTAAGAAACATGAGACACTTTACAATATTCCCCAAGTTCTAAGGTTTTATTAAGGCATGGAAATTATTGACATGCTCTATTATAAGATAATATATTTTGAGTTTCCAGGGATCATGGCAATTATTGATTCTAATCCAACTGAAATTTTAGAGGCATTTCAGATCCCCAAAGGCTAAAGCAATTACAAAAAGTGACATTGATATTAAGTAGGAGAGGAGAGAATTTTTGGGAACTTTAAATTATTGCAAATATAACACTATTTGTCACCAAATGATAAATCTTGCACTGTTTCCTTTACAGTCAATATCTATTGTTTTCTATATATTGGCCTATCTTATGATATTGAGTAGTGGAAATGGTAAGCTAGTACAGGGAGACTCTATGAAGAGCCTCATTTCATCATTTCTTAGCTGGATAACTTTGGAAATCTGTAAACTGATAATGATGACATTTTACCCTCTTGAAACCAAAGAACAGAATTAGACTTTCTTTGATGTCTCCATCAAGTTCTAGGTTCTATGCCTTTATTATCTGGGTCAAAATTATTTTTATTAAATTACAACTTCTCTGTGCAGGGATACAGCTAAAAGGTTTGTAAATCTCATTGCATTATACCATGCACAAACAGTCAGAAAATGAGATGATGAAACATTAAGTTATAATCATAGAATCTATGATTAGTAACCATGACATAAATAAGAGGTCAGATGAGATGTGGGTTTTTTCAAACTCAAGATGTATATTCATTCATAACATTTGTTTAGATAGTCCTATGAATTTTTCAGCTTACAAAGGACCAGTAATAATGGAATTCCAATCTTGTTCATTGTACTAGTTGTCTTAAAACTGCGATATATTATCACACAAACCACAGAAGCAAAATGCAGACATAAAATTAGACTGCACACAATTGTTGTCCATAAATAATCTGACTGGGACTAGATCAGTTGCAAAATAGTTTTCCCACTTTCAATTCATAGAATAATTTTATAGAATCATAGTTACTCAGAGACCATCTAGTTCAAACTCCATTACAGAGAATAATGAAAATAAGACCCAGAGAAGTAAACAACTTATTAAATAGGCACACAGCTAATTATGTACTCACAAAATCACAACTAATTACTATACTTTCTGAATTTCAGTATATAATGATTCCCTTATATGTTCTAATGTCATTGAGAATATACTATATACATTAGGATATACTGGAATATATTTTTAAAATGGTTGCACACATCAAATTTATAACCAGCATCTGAGAAACTGATTCTCATTAGCCACAAGTGTGGCTAATCCCTCTCCCCCCCAAAAAAATAAGCAACTCTTGCATTTATTTTTAATGTGTGTTTATAAAAATGTTTTTATGTCCTCACATTTTATCATCAAATTTAAATTATTGTTTTTGTGTAAAAACAAGAACTGCAAATGATTTCCCATAGATTAAATGTGACATTACAAATGCTTACTAATGCACATTCTGATTTTCTGCATTACTAGTAAAATATCCTCAAATGACAACCATTGTAGTTTTCTCTTATTGGTATTCAAATGGAACTTAATTTGTGCTTTTTTTGATAAGGGTGAATAATGATTAAATAATTAGAATAATGTGGTAGCTTTTCAACAAAGGCTTGAATTAATATTTGAGTTTTACAAGATATTTCATTCCTTTTTTTTCTAGTCCCATCTAGTAGATATAATCAATTTTAGAAACTGATTATCAATTAATTTTGTCCATTTCTATAGTTTATCATCTTTATGTCCTGAAGTCTTTTTGTTCCATATAAGCAGACTATTCATTAGAGCAAATCAGGAGAAAGTAAGAAGGTAAATCTCAGATAAGTTAATATTTCTATTTGAAAGAATGGCCTGTTAAGATCTCATGGGATTTCACTTGGCACTCCATCTGGATAGTTATTCCTGTTATTCCAGTAATATCAACAATAATTCCACTTGTCCTGAAGTTTGTTTCAGCATATTTTAGTGCTCTACTCTTTCTGTGTTTCCTAAAATCAACTCAATTTGTCACAGATTTTTATGATTTTTTACTTCCTTACATATAAGCACAATCTTTTTAACCCTGGACTGCTGAGCTAGCTTGATTTAAAACAGTTTACTACTTACTAATGGAATTTATATCAAGAATTCACTAGAATTTGGAACTCAAACTATCTTTTGTTTTCCTTCATAATCTCAGACTATATTTGCAGTGAAAAAAAAAATCCTACTGTTGCAATACTAGTAATTATACAGAGAAAAACAAACTTTGTTATTATTATTAATATATATATATATATTATATATGTGTGTCCATATTTATATTTCTATCTCTCTTTCTATCTATCTATCTATCTATCTATCTATCTATCTATCTATCCATCTAGAAAAAATGCCAATGTTTTAGTATATATGAACATATCTCTCTAAGGTCCTTTTCATTTTCCTCTTAATCATGAACACACAGACTTTCTTCTTGCTTCCTTTCAGAGTATTTAGATTGCACAGTGGATAGAATGATGAGCCTGAAAGAAAAAAACTTGAGTTCAGATCCTACCTCAAGTACTTACTAATTCGGTGACATGTATGTGTCAACCTCTATATGCCTCAATTTCTTTGTAAAGGGGGAGTAATAATAGTACCTCTTGACAGGATAGATATGAGAATCAGCAGAGTTAATATTTGTAAAGTTCCTAGAACCATGCTTAGTACATAATAAATAATTACACATAGGAAGCTTAATATGTATTTATTCTCCTCCTCCTTTTTTTTTGCTTGCTGAGATATTCTATTATCTGGTTTTCCTCAGGCATAATGGATCTCTATTTTTTCCTTTTTTGGTATTTCCTTAAGATACATATTTCCCAAGATTCTTTCATGATCTGTAAAATGAAGAGATTATCAAAGATGGTAGGGGAAAGCACTGGTTCTCTTGGATGGATTTACAAAATAAAAATGAACATTAGTAAATGTCAACCCAGAGATTTAAAGGTTGTCTTTGTTTAATCTAATCCTCTTATTGTGTTTTCTTAAAAAAAAAAAAAAAAGTTAAAGACCTAGAAAGATTTCACTAATGTATTTAAACAAGCTTCTCATGCTATTCTTGTTCACACACACACACACACACACACACACACACACACACACGGGAAGGATCAGCTTAGATTTTGTCTTGTTATCTCTAGTGTTGAATGCAAAGCCTACACATAATAGGCATTTAATAAATGCCTGCTGATTTGTTGAATAAATGTTTGTTGCAAGAATATAAAAAAAAATGTAAGCAAGGGAGAAAAGCACACATTTTTATACACTACATGTATAAAATATAATGCAATAAAATTAATAGTAAATAATTATATAAGAATAGGATGGCTATGGAAAATACTATAGAAGATAAAATTATTCTAAATATAGTTTTATTATTTTAAAATTTTAAATTAAAATTAATTAAAAATTAAAAATTTTAAATTAAAAATAAAATAATATTTATTATTTTAAAATATAATTTGAAATATTTTAAATATAAATTTGAAAGAAAATATAATTTAAACATTAAAATATGAAAAAGACAAAAATACTATATATAAAATTTATGGGATATAGAAGTACTCAGTAATCAGAAAGGAATACTCAGAAAAAAATTCATAGTTAAAATGCCAAGTCAATAAGAAAGGAACTATTTGATATAAATTATATTTTTAAAAATTTAGAAAGGAAATTTAAAACCAAAAGGCAGAACCAGATTTGTAGCAAAGATTACTAAAATTGAAAATTTTAAAAATAGCAAATCTAAGAGATGTTTTTAAAAATAAAAATTGATTAATTCTAATAAAAATAAAACACACATGTAAATCAGTAATAACAAAATAAATGAAGAAAACCATGAGAGGTCAGGGAAATTCACAAGTCATATTTGAAAAAAAATATGAATTTGAAAATATAAAATAAATATATGATAAAAACAGTATAAAAGATCAAGAAACCCATAACAAACCAATTTTGAAAACAATATTAGAACATTAGATAGTCCATTGCAGAGCTTTTATTTAAAAGATTTAAAAAAAATTTTTTTTAAAGACACAAGTTTTCAGATATATTCATTTGCAATTCTCCCAAAGTTTTGATGAACAAGTAAATCCTAAGCTATTATTATAAAGGGCTGAAACTATGAAAAGGTATACTTGAATCAGACAACTGAGTACTTATGGCTAATTACCTATTTGATATGAGACAATGACTTTATTAGCATATGTTTAGAAAAATGGCTCTTCTCACCATTGGTGCTGGCTCAATGTTTTATGTTAAGATAATCCTAGACAAGGATAAGAGGGTGGGGTGACAGAGGTGAGAACTCACTTTGCTGCAGGATGAGAAGGAGAGAAGTTTGGTGGCAAGCCTCTTGGCAGTTTGTTCTTCACTTCTCCCCCTAAGGATCAAGGACTTTAATTTATCCTGACTCTGGATGATCCTGAAGCCTCTAGGGAGCTAGATTGGACATATTATGGACTGTTTCAAAACAGACAGTTGTAAGTCATCTAATTCTTTTTATAGCACAATCTGATAAAGATATCTACTGTTTTCATTAATAAATACTAATGCAAAAATAATAGTCTTTACAAATTGAACACACAAATATTTGCTATTGTTGCCAATGAGGATTTACAAAAAGAAAGCAAGGATGAATTAAGGCAAGGAAAATAAATGTAATAATTTTATTGAAAAGATAAAATTTGATCATATCATGATAATAAGCAATATAAATAAAATTGATAGTATGATATATTATATAACAATAATAAAATAATTTTAATATCAAGAAAAATCAATAAAATATTTGGTAAAATGGAATTTTTATTCATGTCACCTTCATACATTCATAGTAGAAACAGAATAAATTTATCATAATATTAATATATACATGCATATTTGGAACATGAACAAATATACATTGGAATAAGACTAGCTGTACATCCATTCAAAAAGGAAATTAAAACAAGATTATCTCTTTTGGATATAAGCTATTTTTACTAATCTGACAACCATGAGGAACAAGACAAAATAAATGAAAGAAAAAATCAATAATAAAAAGTAAAAATTTAATCATAAGTGACATGCATTTAATAAAAAAAATGATGGTAATAAATAAAAGCCAGTAATATCTGGCTTTAATTTTTAAAAAATGTTTCTAGAAACATAATTTAAAAATAAGAAAGGCATTTCCTTCCTAAAAACAATATTGAGATTAAAAGGTGGAAAGTACCTAACAAGTACCACAAGGAGAAATTTTGTCCTAGTTTTTTATGTTTTGTTTTGTTTTGTTTTTTTGAAGAGACTATAATCTTCACACTGTAGTTCAAAGAGCATGATTTTTATTTGTGGTAAATTAATATAATGAATGCTTAAAGAAATGGTTGGCAAATACTTAGAAAGTGAAACTATGATAATTGGGTGTCAGAATATTTCCATCAAGAAAATATGCCAATTTAATTTTATTTCATTTTGACTTTCTTATTAAACTAGGAGATGAATTGAATAGGATAGATTGTGCATACATTTTAGCACACATTTTATATCTACAAAATGAGAAATCATATCCAGCATGATTATATATCCCAAGGAAATACTAAAGAAGGGAAAGGGACCTGTATGTGCCAAAATGTTTGTGCCAGCCCTTTTTGTAGTGGCTAGAAACTGGAAAATGAACGGATGTCCATCAATTGGAGAATGGTTGGGTAAATTATGGTATATGAAAGTTATGGAATATTATTGTTCTTTAAGAAATGACCAGCAGGATGAATACAGAGAGACTTGGAGAGACTTACATCAACTGATGCTGAATGAAATGAGAAGAACTAAGAAAACATTATACACTTCAACAATGATACTATGTGAGGATGTATTCTGAGGGAAATGGATATCTTCAACATGGAGAAGATCTAATCCAGTTCCAATTGATCAATGATGGACAGAATCAACTACACCCAGAGAAGGAACACTGGGAAATGAGTGTAAACTGTTTGCATTTTTTTGTTTTTCTTCCTAGGTTATTTTTACCTTTCAAATCCAATTCTTCCTTTGCAACAGCAACAACAACAATAAAAATTCGGTTCTGCACACATATATTGTATCTAAGATATACTTATATATTTAATATGTATAGGAATGCCTGCCATCTAGGGGAGGGGGTAGAGGGAAGGAGGGAAAATTTCAGAACAGAAGGGAGTACAAGGGATAATGCTGTAAAAAATTACCTATGTATATGTACTGTCAAAAAATGTTATAATTATAAAATTAATAAGAAAAAAAAAATCAAGCATAGTCTGACATTAGGATCTTGATGGAATCAAGAAGGCTAAACATTTAAATAAAGGCTTTCTTCTTCCAAAATTTAAAAAAAAATAAAAAATAAAAAAATGAGAAATCATGGAAAACTATTGGAAAAAGGAGGAATAACTTTACCTCAACTATACAAGGTAAGGACATTAAAATAAGTAAATCAAGCACATAATTGGAGACAAATTGATAAGTACAAGTCTAAAGATAAAAGCATTTTTAATAAAATTCATCCTAAAATAGATTTGTAAACTACATTAGAACTTTTAATCTCTAATATCAATAATAAACATGTTAGTAAAATAAAAGGCAAAAATAGGTAATAACAAGGACAGAGAAAGAGAAAACAGGACAGTAGGAAGAAGAGTAAGAGAAACACAGAGATAACTCTTTTTTTAAAGGTGATACAGAGAAAAGGAAAATTCTAACACATTAAAAACAGAATTGTAAATAATTCAGACACTTTGGAAGTTACTACAAACGTGTTTTAAAAAATATTTTAATTTAGTATACTTCCTTTTAAATCAAGTTGTCTCAAAGGACTTATCAATATTATAAAATGTACAAAGTGTTGTTAATTTAGGGCATCAATTATTCAGATATTTTTATTTTTTGTTTAAATATTTTTCCTTTTATTTTTAAGATTTCTTCATTGATTTGATTTGATTTGAGTATTGATTTGAGTTAATTTCTCAATTTGAGTTTTTAATAATGTTTCATAATGTATATTCTTTAGTTATTTTCCTCTGGAAATTGTTTTAAGTTGTATCCCAGAAATTTTGGTATACTGTCTTACCATTAACATTATCTTTCAACTCACTATTTGAGAAAATTATTGAGAAAACTGGAAAATGATATGTCAGAATCTTGGCATAGACTTACATCTCATACCCCAAAGCTGAAGTTGAAGTCATTTATATTTATGTGAAAAAATGCTCTAAATTACTATGGGTTAAAGAAATGCAAATTAAAACAACACTGAGGTACTACTTCATACCTCTCAAATTGACTAAGATACAGGAAAAGCTAATAATAAATTTTGGAGAGGATGTGGGAAAACTGGGACACTAACGCATTGTTAGTGGAGTTGTGAAATGAACCAACCATTCTGGACAGCAATCTGAAAAACTACGCCCAAAGGGCTATCAAACTGCACTTACCTTTTAACCTAGTGGTACGATTACTGGTTCTGTATCCCAAGGGAATCATAAAGAACAGAAAAGGATCCATGGTGCAAAAATATTTATAGCAGCTCTTTTTATGATAGCAAAGAATTGGAAAAGGAGTGGATGTTCATCATTGGGGGTATGGCTGAACAAGTTGTGGTGCATGAAGAAAATTGAATATTATTATTCTATAAAAAATGATGAACAAATTGATTATGGAAAGGCCTGTAAAGATTTACATGAGTTGATGCTAAGAGAAACGAGCAAAACAAGGAATACATTATATACAAAAACAACAAGAATGTGTGATGATCAACTACAAAAGGCTTGGTTCTTCTCAATAGTTCAGTGATCCAAAGCAATTTCAATACACTTTGGACAGAAAATATCATTTGCATATGGAAAAAAAAATTAAGGAGAGTGAATATAAATTTACAAATACTTAGGTCACTTCTTTTTTCTTTCTTTTTTTTTTTTTTTGTTTTCCATGGTTTTTTTCCCTTTTGATTTGATTTTCCTCTCCCAACATAATAATAATAATAATAATAATAATAATAATAATAAATAATATGTATTAAAAATAAACTTACTACAATAAAAATAAAAATAAAGTGCTATATAAAAGCTAAGAACAAAAACAAATTATCTCTCTTTTATTTATTATCTCTATGGTTTGTCCTTTGACCCAATAATTATTCAAGATGTTGGTAATAAAGTTTACCTTAGTCTTATATCTTTGCTTGATTATTAGTTTTATCATTCTATAGATAATGGAAACATTTAATACTGTTTTTTTTAATATTGACTGAGTTTTCCATGCCCTAATGTGTTTTATTATTAAAAAGCATTATATAGTATGAGAATATGTAGTCATATGTAAGTTCTCCAAAAATGTGTTTTTCTTTTCATTAGATTTGTATATCTCTATAAGAGGAACATTAATCATTTAATGTTATATAATTATTTATATATTATGCTTGCTTTTTTTCTTTATGAATCTCTCTCCTCTGAATCTTTATATATTTCTATTTAATATATATGCAGGGTTAATGTTTATCATTTCTTTAAAAATAATGCAATTTCTTCATTTTCCCCCCAAAATATCATGTCTTTATTTTTGCTTCATTTAGTTTTCAATTTTTATTTAAAAAAATTTTTTTCCAGCTGGGAAAACATTTTTACTGTCAAAGGTTCTGATAAAGGCCTCATTTCCAAAATATATAGAGAATTGACTCTAATTTATAAGAAATCAAGCCATTCTCCAATTGATAAATGGTCAAAGGATATGAACAATTCTCAGATGAAGAAATTGAAACTATTTCTAGCCATATGAAAAGATGCTCCAAATCATTATTAACCAGAGAAATGCAAATTGAGACAACTCTGAGATGCCACTACACACCTGTCAGATTGGCTAGAATGACAGGGAAAGATAATGCAGAATGTTGGAGGGGATGTGGGAAAACAGGGACACTGATACATTGTTGGTGGAATTGTGAATACATCCAGCCATTCTGGAGAGCAATCTGGAACTATGCTCAAAAAGTGATCAAATTGTGCATACTCTTTGACCCAGCAGTGTAACTACTCGGCTTATATCCCAAAGAGATCTTAAAGTAGGGAAAGGAACCTGTATGTGCAATAATGTTTATGGCAGCCCTTTTTTTGTAGTGGCCAGAAACTGGAAACTGAGTGGATGTCCATCAATTGGAGAATGGCTGAATAAACTGTGATATGTGAATATTATGGAATATTATTGTTCTCTAAGAAATGACCAACAGGATGATTCCAGAAAGGCCTGGAGAGATTTACATGAACTGATGCTGAGTGAAATGAGCAGGACCAGGAGATCATTATATAATTCAACAACAGTACATGATGATCAATTCTGATGGACATGGTGGCCCTCTTCAACAATGAGATGAACCAAATCAGTTCCAATACAGTAGTAATGAACTAAACCAGCTACACCCACCAAAAGAACTCTGGGAGATGGACTATGAATCACTACATAGAATTCCCAATTCCTCTATTTTTGTCTGCCTGCATTTTTTATTTCCTTCACAGGATAATTGTACAATGTTTCAAAGTCTGATTTGTTTTGTACAACAAAACAACTGTTTGGACATGTATACATATATTATATTTAATTTAAACTTTAACATATTTAACATGTATTGGTCAACCTGCCATCTGGGGGGGGGGAAGGAGGGGAAAAATTAGAACAAAAGGTTTGGCAATTATCAATGTTGTAAAATTATCCATGCAAATATCTGGTAAAAATTAAAATTTTTTTCCAAATGCAAATTTTGTTCCAACCTATCATTTTAATTCTATGTGATTTTGCTTTTTAGATATATTACTGGTACAAATTTTGCCATTCTCTTTATCTTTTTGGATTTAGTCTATTCAAATTTAAAATTATAAAAGTTAGATAATTTTCTCCTCCATTTGATTCTTTAAAATGTATTAAAATGTATTAATGATTAAAATGTATTTTTGTTTCTTTTAAGTCAGTATTTTTCCTTGGGAATAGTTGTATTTAAAATACTTTAATACAGTGCTACTTCCACAGGCTCTCTCCAAAAAGTCACTTTTTGAAGGTTGTATGTACATACATTATAAGTTTTTTTTTTATTTATTTAAGTATCTCTTTCTTTCTGCCTTTTCACTCCTTCTCTTTCTTCTACAATGAACTATTATTTCAAATTGGAGCCTCATTTCCTTTTGCACTTGAAGTTCCTTTTGTAACAAATTTCTTATCTCATTTCCTCCACAAATCTTCTGCTAGCATCACTTATCATTATTAGTATCTTATTCCTGCTAACTGTTGGAAATATCAGTTAGTGAAAGAAATTTGAGAGAGATAAAGGATAATGTGGTAGAAATCACTGTGACCCAAATTATAGGCATCAAATCTTCCTTTTTACCTTATTCTTGATTATTTTCCTTCCAAAGCTTTATTGTAATTCCCAATGATAATCACACAACTTATTGGTCTTTAGATCCAGAAATTCCATTATTAGGACATTATTTCAAGTATATATTTAAAAGTACTTATCAGATTTAAAATGTTCATGCTTTCTCCTTTTTTTTAAAAAAAAAAGGAAAAATATAGTTATTAAGCCTAATAATAGGTTGAATATTTGTAATATGTTTTAAATAAAATAATACATATAAAGTTAATTGCAAACATTAAAACACTTTAAAATACAAACTATTTTAATTTATTTATATGTAGCATATGTATTTGTGAATTCTAAATGTGAAATTAGAAAGGAAATCCAAAGGACTTAAATTATGCAAAAATTCAGGAGAAAAACAAATATAAATACATTGAATATAACTATATAAGTTGAAAAGAAAATAAAAAGCTCAAGGTAGCAGAATTTCAAACAGACATGAAGAGAAAAGCAATTAAATATTTTTATTGTTGCTGTTCATTCATTAATTCATTTGAATTCTACATTGTTAAATGATAAATATTTTATGTAAGTATTTAACTCTAATTTTCTATATTTTTATTATTTTTATTCCATTCTTTTAAAAACAAGTCAGGGAAACTGATATTAGTTGTATGACCCTACACAAGTCACTTATTCCAAGTGCCTCACACATAAATAAGGGTGTGATAAAATATGAACTGAAATTGTTCTAACATCTCTTAAACTAGATAAATAAAGCCTATCCAGAGGCCAATTATTGTATTGTCTGCACAAAACTGCAATTTCTGTAAGTTGAGAACAAAGAGGTAGTAGATAGGAAGATTTAGAATTTCTTGGTTAGAGGAAACTAGGATCATAAACTAATCTCTACAACTATACCTATAAATAAATATTTCAAAATGCTGATTAGTGAAATTAATGAATCCCTCTAAAGTAGTTATGTGTTTTAGAATACATAGGATTTTGAATGATAACTATGTAAAGTATAGTAATTTGTGGTAATCTAATGGAAATAGTGTGAATTTGAAAAATGCAACTGCTTCAGGTGGAAATTCCTTACTCAGAATAATTAAAACATATGTGAATTACAAAAACAACTCCTTAGTACTGTAGTATAGAATTTCTCACAGTAGGATCTCAACAAAATATAGTTACTAATTTTGATAGAATTCAATTGTTTAATTGATTTTCAATCATATTTCAATCAATCAATGTCTTCCACTCATAGATACTGGAAAGATTCCTAGACCTTCAACAGTTATGAAATTGAAACAGCCTTCTCCTTTTAACAAAATGAAACTGAAAGATGTCATATAAAATCTCTAAATTAAGCACCATAAAGTTAGTCTTTCAAAAGGAGATATAGATATTTATAAGCCTTATGTGGAAACAGACTTTAAAAAAGGAAGAAGGGAAAAATTTAATTGAAGTTTTTAAATACCTATTTTCAAGTTTTTGTTGGCTTTTTCTTTCTTTTCCCACCCTTTCTCTTTACCAGATCTTTAATTCTGAAGAACCATAAATGGATTCTAATAAACCTCAGAAGGAGGAGACTCTCAATTTATGTTCTTTTTTTTTTTTTTTTAACAATAATGATGGGTACTCTCACCATGATTTCAGAAAACAGTTGTTGCTGATGACAAATTGTGAATTTGCCACAGAATTAGAATTCATTTGTATACAACATAATATCTATTATTTAGAAACCCCATATTTTGTTATTTCTAAAGGGCTGAAACTCTTGAGTCAATGCACTGAGGTCAGACAATTGAGCACTTCAGGCTAATTACTGATTGGACAATACTCTATAAGAATATCCTTGGAAAATGGCCCTTCCCACTATCCTGTGCTGGCCCAATCTTTTGGTGTATACAGAGAATTGTAGGAGGTACTAAGAGATGTAGACTAGGCAGACTGACTCTGGGCGAGAGACAAGGAGGTGAGGTCTCAGAGATCTTCTCCTTGGTATCTGCTGCTAGAGACCAAGAATAAAGACTTTTGCTTATCTTGACTCCAGCTGATTCTAAGGTATCCAGGGTGCTAATGAGGTCATTACAGTTATTCACTTCTAAGAAGTTTCCTGAATAATTTTACTTTTGAGACAGTAAAAGTATTCTCAAAAAGGACATTTTTTGTTATTCTACAATAAATTAGTCATTTTCCAAAAAATAACACAACAAAATGTAGGCATAAAAATAATCTAAGATTAATTCTGTTTAGAACCTAATTTACAAATTCCCTAATAATCTTCTGCTAGTAACTCTTTTATAAATTGCCCCAAATGGTAAAGCAAAAGAATGACCAAGAAAATAAATAAACAAACAAACAAAACCCAACAACAACCACACACTGGAGTAAATGTAACAAATATACTTTAATTAATGCATACAATGTATTGATAAGCATAGATTAGCATAACTGGATTAGAATTTAATACATTTCTTCTTCTTCTTTTTTTTTTTTTTTTAACAAAATTTTCCAGCATTTAGGTAAAGCAGGAAAATGTTTAAACTTAGACTTAATGATTTTGGTAAGTTGTTTTATTGAGCTTAGGCATTTGAACTTTATAAAATGGTCATCTACCTGGATATAATAGCACATTTAGAGAAAAATAAATTAGATGGAAGTGCAAGTAATAATGAAAAAAAAATATATCTGTAAAGAAATGAGTAGGTCTAATTGGACAAAAAAGTCAGGTTAAAAATGCCAACCCCTGCCAAGTAAGTAGGAACATAGATAAAGTGATAACTTCTATTGGGATATATCAATCATTAAACATTAGAAGTCAGCTCTGTTCGAGGCATTGTTTATGTATATTTTATTTAAGGTTATAAAAATGATCTGGGTAGCAATTTTCACATCCTCATAGAGGAAGGTTAAGTGGGTACCATTGGTAACTTGTTCATAACCCATCAAATCTTATTGATAGGAACAGGCTGAAATAAAATTCAAAAACCAAAATTGATTAAAGCTTCCTCACCTCAAAAGGACATACTCTGTCTTCCATTCATAGATACTGGAAAGATTCCTAGACCTTCACCAGTTATGAAATTTAAACAGCCTTTTCCTTTTAACAAAATTAAACTGAAAGATGTCATGTAAAATCTCTAAATTAACACCATAAAGTTAGTCTTTCAAAAGGAGATATAGATATTTATAAACCTTATGTGGAAACAGACTTTAAAAAAGGAAGAAGGGGAAAAAAAACTCTCTCAGGCTCTTTATTATAAAATGTGTGGATTGGATAAGACAATAAGAGTAGGGAGAAGATTTTAAATAAAAATTTAAAATTATAAAGGCAAAACAAATGGTTTTAGAGTTTGAAAATAAAACCTTAAATTAAATTCCATTTAATTAAAAGATCCAAATTTGGGTGCCAATTTGGATCATCAGTAAATCATTTTCCTTTAACCTATTTTCTTTATTTTTCAGATAACCTTCCTTCTAATTTATTTTTTTAAAACAGAAAATGATGGATGGATATATATCTGGGGAGAATTTTTTCTCACTTTTTCAATTATAGGCTCTCTACCTCTGCAATGCATCAAACTCATTCAAAGATCATCACGTAACTAACTAATTAGTCAAACTTTGCTTCTCCCATTCAATACCATTCTTTGTCATCAAGAAATTATGGAATTTTAAGGAAATTCCTTAAAAATACAATTGACCAAATTGGGGGAAAAGAAGAAGAAGAAGAAGAAGAAGAAGAAGAAGAAGAAGAAGAAGAAGAAGAAGAAGAAGAAGAAGAAGAAGAAGAAGAAGAAGAAGAAGAAGAAGAAGAAGAAGAAGAAGAAGAAGAAGAAGAAGAAGAAGAAGAAGAAGAAGAAGAAACACCTTCAAAGGTAGAATTAACTAAATTGAAAAGCTAATTGAAGAAAATTACACATTAAAACTAGGATGGGACATATGGAAGCAAATCAAGAATCAGCCAAACTAAAAAGAATGAAAAAATGAAAGAAAATATAAACTATTTCATTGGAAAAACAGCTGACCTGGAAAATAGATCCAGAACAGATCTGCCACTGGGGCAAGTAGAGGAGAGTATCACATGGTTTGAGGGTGTTATTGTGAATGGGCTCTGATATGATGATATCAAAGAAAATGACCTTAAGGGATGGAAAAAATACTGCACTAGAAGAAGAGGAAATGGGAGGTATAATGGGACAAATTAGATATAAAAGACCAATTACAACTGAGGAAAAGAAGGAAGGGGGAAATGAGCATTTTTTGAAGCTTGATCTCATCATTTTAATCATTCAGTTGTGTACAGAAATTTATCTAACCCTATAAAGAAGTAGAAGGAGAAAGAGGAAAGAAAAGGGAGAACTCTATAGATAGGTGGGTAGAAGCACTAGGAAAATATGGTAAAAGAACAGGAAAAAGGAGATAGAATATAAGGCAGTGCAAGGGGTGGGTCAAAAAACCTCTCACAAAATACTACTGAGGTCTGGGTAGAAAGAGAGAACAAAGATGTATACAAAAAAGAAAATAGAATGGAGGGAAATCCAAAACTGGTAATCATAACTGTGAATGTGAATGAGATAAATTCAACCATAAAATGGAAGTGAATTGCAGAGTGGATTAAAAAAGAAGAATCCTACAAAATGTTATTAACAAGAAACACATTTTTCACAGAAAGACATATACAGAATAAAAGTAAAAGTCTGGAACAAAATTTATTATACTTCAAGTTGAAGTAAAAAATAATATAGGAGTAGGGGTAACATTCTTGATTTCAGATAAAGTAAAAGTAAAAATTCATCTTATTCAAAGAGTGTTAAGGACCATGCCTAAGTGTGAAGGGACAGGTCAATTCTCTGAAAGCCCCACAGTTGTGAATCATAGCATTTGAAGCAATTGCAAATCAGCCTTTACTGATGCAGATGTTGCTTGTGAGTTAGGAATAAAATAACTGGGAGGCAAGAGGGAAGAGGAGAGAGTAAGAGAATGCAATTGCCTCTCAGCCTCCTTGTATTATCTTCTCACATGAAGGTATCTATTCTGCTAGTTGAATTAGATCCCCAGCAGCCACTAGCAAGTGACTCATATAATATCCAGCAGCCACTAGCCATTGCTCCTGTACCAAAAGTAAGGAAAGAAAATAACATCTTGATAAAGGATATGGTAAATAATAAAGTAGTAACAATATTAAATGTATATGCATGGAGTAGAGCATACAAATTCCTAAAGAAGATATTAAGCCTGTTATAGGAAAAAGGTGGCAGCTATTTCTGTATTAGAAACTATATTAGTAGTACAACTTGATATTCCCCTCTCAGGATCAAACAAATCTAACCACAAAATAAACAAGAAAAAACTAGGGAGGTTATAGGATCCTAGAAAACCTAGATATGATAGACCTCTGGAGAAAACTGAATACAGATAGAAAGAAATATACCTTTTTTTTCTGCAATACATGGTACCTACACAAAAATTGACCATGTATTAGGACATAAAAACCTCACAATCAAATGCAGAAAGGTAAAAATAATAAATGCTTCTTTTTCAGACCACAATACAATAAAAATTATATTCAATAAAGATCCAGAGAAAAATAGATGAAATATCAATGGGCAATTAGATAATCTTGTTCTGAAACATTATTGAATCAAACAACAAATCACAGAAACCATCTATAATTTCATCCAAGAGAATGACAATAATGAGACAACATACCAAAACCTATGTGACACAGGCAAAGAAGTTCTTAGTGGGATTTTTATATCATTAAATAACTACATGAATAAAATAGAGAAAGAAGAGAACAATGAATTGCACAAGCAACTAAAAAAAGAAAAAGAACACATTAAGAAACCAACCCAATTAAATACCAAATTAGAAATCCTGAAACTCATAGGAAAGATTAAGAAAATTGAAAATAAGAAAATTATTGAACTAATTAATAAAACTAAGAGTAGGTTTTATGAAAAAACAATAAGATAAATAAGCATTTGGTTAATTTGATTAGAAAAAGGAAAGAAAAAAAGACAAATCAGTGGCATCAAAAATGAGAAGGATAAACTTACCACCAATGAAAAAGAAATTAAAAATAATTAGGAGCTAATTTATCCAACTATATGATAACAAAATTGACAATCTAACCAAAATAGATGAACATTTACAAAAATGTTAATTTTTCAGATCAAGAGAAGAGGAAATAAATCAGCTCCATTTTAGGAAAAGAACCTGAACAAGCCATTAATGAACTTCCTAATAAAATATTTCTAGGGATGGATGAATTTACAAGTGAGTCCTATTAACCATTTAAAAAACAATTAATTCTTTTTTTTAAAGCTTTTTACTTTCAAAACATATGCATAGTTTTCAACATTCAACCTTGCAAAAACCTTGCATTCCATTTTTTTTCTCCTTCCCTTCCTCTCACCACTCTCTTATATGGCAAATAATCCAATATATGTTAAACGTGCAATTTTTTTTGTACATATTTCCACAGTTATGCTGCACAAGAAAAATTAGATCAACTGGAGGGAAAAGAGGAAAAAAACAAAAGCAAGCAAACAACAATAAAAGATGAAAATACTATGTTGTGATCCACACTCAGTTACCACAGTCTTCTCTCCATGCATAGTCCAGTGCATTACAAGTCCATTCAAACGGGCCTGAATTACCTCATTATTGAAAAGGGCCATGTCCATCATAATTGATCATTATATAATCTTGTTGCTGGGTACAATGTTCTCTTGGTTCTACTCACTTTATTTAGCATCTGTTCATCTAAGTCTCCCCTGGTCTTTCTGAAATCATCCTGCTGATCATTTTCTTAGAAAAATTACTATCCCATAATATTCATATACCATAACTTATTCAGCCATGTTGGACATCCATTCAGTTTCCAGTTCCTTGTCACCACAAAAAGGGATGCTACAAACATTTTTGCACATGTGATTGTCCTTTCCTTTTTTATGATCTCTTTGGGATACAGGCCCAGTAGAGATACTGCTGGATCAATGGGTATGCTTAGTTTGATAAACTTTTCAGCATAGTTTCATATTGCTCTCCAGAATGGTTGGATCAGTTCACAACTCTAACAAAAAATGTATTAGTGTCCCAGTTTTCTCACATCTCCTCCAGCATTCATCATTATCTTTTCCTGTCATCTTAGCCAATCTGAAAGGTATGTAATGGTACTCAGAATTTAAAACAATTAACTCCAATGCTATGTAAACTATTTGGAGAAACAGCTAAAGAAGGAGTCCATCCAAATTCCTTCCATGACACAAATAAGATACTGATATCTAAACCAGGAAAAGCAAAACAGAAAAAGAAAATTACAGATCAATCTCCCTGAATGATATTGATGCAAAAATTTTGAATAAAACATTAGCAAAGAGATTACAGTAACTTAGCAGGAAGATAATATACTATGATGAAGTAGGATTTATATTAGAAATGCAGGGCTGGTTCAACATTAGGAAAGCTATTACCATAATCAACAATATCAATAACAAAAGCAAAAGAAATCATATGATAATCTTAATAGATGCAGAAAAAGCTTACGACAAAATATAGCACCCATTCCTATTAAGAATATTAGAAAACACAGGGATAAAAAGAGCTTTCCTTAAAATAATAAGCAGTTTCTATCTAAAACCAACAGCATGCATTATTTGTAATGGAGAGAAGCTGGTTGCATTCCCAATAAGATTAGGAATAAAACAAGAATTCCTATTGTCATTATTCAGCATTGTCTTAGAAATGTTGACTTTAGCAAGTAAGAAAAGAAAAAGAACTGCAAGAAATTAGAATAGGTAGTGAGGAAATAAAACTATTACACTTTGCAGCTGATCTGATGGTATTCTTAGAGAATCCTAGAAAAATCATCCAAAAACCTACTTGAAACAACAGTTTTAGCAAAGTTGCAGGATATAAAATAAACCCACACAAATCCATCAACATTTCTATAGATTACTGATAAAGCCCATCAGCAAGAAATAGTCCGTTTAAAAAAGAAAAACAGGAAAAAAATATCAGTTCATGTAAGTTTCTCCAGGCCTTTCTAAAATCATCCTGCTGATTGTTTTTTTATACAATAATAATATTCCATAACATTCATATGCCACAACTTTTGAATACATTTTCTTTGGGAACAAAGCAAATTTTTCATTACCTTCATATACCACAGCTTATTCACCCATTCCCCAATTGATGGGCATCTATTAATTTTCCAATTTTTTGCTACCACAAAAATAGCTACCAAGAACATTTTTGCACATGGGGATCATTTTCACTCTTTTATTATTTCCTTGGGTTACAGACCCAATAGAAAGGCCTGGAGAGACTTACATGAACTGATATTAAGTGAAATGAGCAGAATCAGGAGATCATCGTACATGGTGACAAGAAGATTGTACGATAATCAATTCTGATGTACATGGCTCTTTTCAACAATGAGATGATTCAGACCAGTTCCAATGATCTTGTGATGAAGAGAGCCTTCTATACCCAGAGGGAGGACAGTAGGAACTGAATGTGAATCACAGCATAGCATTTTTACTGTTTTTGTTATTGTTTGCTTGTATTTTATTTTCTTTATCATTTTTCCCTTTTTTGATTTGATTTTTCTTGTGCAGTTTATACATATATTGAATTTAACTGTTATAGACCAGAACTCTGTATTTAAAACAAGGATTCTTACAAGGTACTAACTCAGTGGAATTGATGAGAAAATGGTTATCTAGTTTAGCATGGTGATCTAAGGTTAGTATGACTGATTTAATCTTACAACAAATAATGGTTTCCTAGTGATTTAATGATTGGTTTATACTCAACGTAGAGCATACAAGCTGGGTCTCAGAGCCAGAGACAGATTCAGAAGGGCTCCGAGAGAGACTAGAAGGGCCAGACACAGACTCGGAAGGGATGCAGAGACAGATTCATTCCATCATCCACTTTTGTAGTGGCTGGAGGCTGAAAGAGCACAAACCCTTGGACTCAGAGATATTCATTCTAGCTTCATCAGCCTCATAGTGGCTGGCTTCCTGCACTTTCCCCACTGAGACCAAGGCCAGTCTGAAAGGCTCTCAAGAAAGTTAGCTGGACGTCAGGCAAGGAATCTAGATTGTGAAGGAGATAATAAAGGATTTGGACTTTAACACCTGGTTACTCTTGTGGTTATTACTCAATTGAAACAAAGGCTGGTCCAGAGACCTCCAGAAAACCAAACAAGAACCTTATATTTAACATATTTTAACACTTTTAACATATATTGGATTGCTTGCTATCTAGGGGAGAGGGTGGGAAGAAGGGGTGAAAAATTTGGAACACAAGGTTTTGCAAGGGTTAATGTTGAAAAATTGTTTTGAAAATAAAAAGTTTTAATTAATTTAAAAAATTAAAATGTATTCAATTTGGGCTTCCCCACATTGCTGCCCTCTCTTCCATGCTAAGCAGAAGTAATGCATTTCAAAGCTTTAAAAAGGAAAGTATCTATGAAATTTGTATAATTTCTATAGCTAATTCATATTTCATATCCACAGATGGTTATGATAGTAATGATTCCCTGTTAGGGTTCAAATTTTGCATTTTTTTTCTTCTAATAGGGACTGATTTGATGTAATTTAGATCTACTTATCAGTTCATTCTTCCTTACATAATTTTTCTGGTAGTGGTAATAGATTTGCATGGATTTATCTATACAGGTTTGCTCTTTCTTCTAGGTAGATAATATTGTGTGTTTATTTATAAAGAAAATTGAGTTTGGATATCAATGCACTGTGTTTCCATGGAAGAAAACAAATCCATTTAGCCAAAAAAAAAAAAAAAAAAAAATGTGCGTCTCCAATCTTAAAAACATGACCAGTCCTTGCTCTCATAATGCAAAAAGAAATCTTTAAGAAGAGTACAGATGAGGTTGCTTTCCCCTCTACATATTGAAAGTATATCCTTCATAGCAGAGGAAGGAGAACTGTGTAGAATTTTTATCATAGAATTATAAGATAAAGCACATGAAAATAATATACTTTTCAACTACACTTGAGTAAGCACTAAAGAAATGTAGTTGCATGAATATGTAAACACATTTAGTACATATTCATTAGACTTTTTAGCATAATTCATTGCTATGCACATTTAACATTATATTATAGTGCATTTAGAAAACATTTTCAAATGCTCTGGATGTTTTCTTCCTGAGATAGAGACTTTTTGAGAACAAGAATTCAGCCATTGCCAAAGTGGGCTATTAGGCTGAAATGATGCATCTAAGTTTAGTTTTTAAACTAAGATGGATGGGGAGTGATTCCACAATAGCCTTTGAAATAATATTCAAAAAATCATGAGGTCTAAAAGAAAGGCAATTCAGCCTGAAAGTTTTGCATTTGTGCTGTCCATATTGGCTAGTTCTCCTCTATCTCCTTTTGAGGTACTATATATATCTTTAGCTTTAAAGAATTTGTGTTGCTACAAACAATTTATATTACTGTAGCTCCTTTACATACATGGATCCTTATGAAAATAAAATGAATCATCATCTAAAAAGTTAATTGTGTTGTAGGGTTCAATTGATCCTATCAGTGTTCTTCCCTACTAACCTCAGGGAGTATTATAATCTTATAAGTGCTTCAGGCTTTTCCTGCTAATGTCTAACTGATAAGACCCAGGGTCTTATCTTTTGGGAAGTGTTGAAGGTACATATCTCCTTAATAACCTTTGTTCATTAGATTATTTTTTCCTAATATTAATAAACCAATAGTTAGATAGCATAAATGTGCTTTTTCAAATCCATGTCTCCCATATCAATGTGATTTTTTTCACTTTAAAATATATCTCTAAAGCCACCTACATTAAGATAATAACTTTATTACCTAGGTCATTATTTTTTTTTTTTAATTTAAGGACAAAAAGGCTCAATTCTACACAATTTACTAAGTGAAAGGTGGTCGACATGAGGTCAAAAAGACTTCAAGTCTTGTTACACACTTAATAGCTGTATGACTAGACAACTCATTCAATTCCTCTCAGTCTCAGATTCCTCATCTTTAAAATTTGTATAATAATGGCATTTATCTCACAGTGTTGCTGAGAGGATCTAGTGAGATAACAATTATACAACATTTTGCAAAACTGGAAGTACTAAGTAAATAATAATAAGTAAATGCATGATGATGTCAATACTTCAAAAATCCTTCATTTTATTTTATCCATATAAGGAGCATAAAACCCTCAATTCTGTTGCAGGTGAAAACTTCAGTACTAAGATCAAATTGAAGATGAACTTCTCAACATGTACTAAAGTTTTAATGATCACTGATCAACCTATTATGCTAGGCCATACCAAAACTTATATCACATTGACAAAGATTTTCAAAACCTAAGTTCTCTCTATGTCACATTTGAGAATTTTATACTTCTTCCTTCCCTTCCTCTACCCCCACCTCTAAATTAGATTGCTTGCAGAAGATAATGTTATTTTTTATAACCATAATTATATGAGCCCTTTCACCCACATTTCCTTTCTTTTAAAAAAAAAAAAGATTTGAATTAATTAAGGTTTATTCCTGAAAGGATATCATTATTTTCCATTTTAATGTCTCCCTGTTTATTTATTTTTAAATCATCACTTATTACAATTTGCAGCACCAAAATAGAAGTTTTAGTCTTTTCTTGATTGGCAAATATTACTTCATCTCTTTCCTTTCTGCTTCCTTCCCAATCTACCATGTGTTTTGAAATAAATGATGTTAAGTGTTTCTGAATAACAACAGTTATTTGAACCTATATATAGTTCTATGTGTAGTCAAATAATTTAGTCCATTCAAATCATCAAAGATGTTAGTGTAACTCTAAGAATGTTTTTGGTTAATTAATTACTGGGGTAAAAATAGAAAATATTCCAACTTACATGTTAAAATATTTTGAAATATTACAAATAAGAGTTAAAAGAATTCATTTTTTGTTAGAGTAATGAAGTATGAATTAAATGTTATTTGCAAATGGAGCCTTTCTCAAGTAGAGTAAATTGCCTAAAACTGAGTGATCATTTGATTGCTAGAGATACAATTTTGTAATTCCACACATGCTGTCTTGGACTTACATCTTGAATTCCTTCTACTATATTTGTTGTTTAAAAGACTTTTTAATTTGTTTATTTTTTAATATCTCTTTTAGAAATGCAAGTAATTAAAATGTGTCTAACACTGGATAAAGAATTCCCACCTTAGATTTTAAAATAACTCAAAATGATGTTGAGCAAAGGCTCTTTAGAAGTATTTAAATGGCATATAACTCCATTTTCATTTCAATATGTCTCTGTATTTTAAATAAATCATATAATGTTTCTAACATACATTGTGGTATCTTATTTTGTAGTTAAGTTCTCAGCTATGTTTGCAGCATTGTGCAAAACATTTTTGGTCTAGGAATTTTTAGAGCTTCTGGGTTTATAGTGAGCACAGAATACAATAGTCTAAAATATCTACTCTAATATTCAAAATTTTAAAGTCTATCTTCATAATGAAGCAAAATTGAATAATGTAAAAAGTTATTTTTGTGCTTCAAGTAGCCCCAAATTACAAAAAACAAAACCAGAAGTATTTCCTATGTTTTTCACATTTTAATCTTCTTTAGATATGTATGAAAGTGGATATATTTATCCAAATATATTGAACCATATAAATTGAATTAAAAAGATTGGCATGTGGTGAAAAATAATAAAATTATGAAATTCTAATATATTTTCAATTTTTGTAAAATTTTTATGCAAATAAAAATATTTTCCTGATTTTTTTGTCCCTATCATTACTTAAATTTTATTATCAAAAACATCTTGATGGGTAGGACACACAGATGAATTTTTTTTAATGAAATTCAATAGACATAAATGTAGCCTCTCCCTTTTAAAAAATCATCTTCTGAAGTAGAAACTATAATAAGACAGTAATTTGAGAAACAATTTTTTTTTAAATCTGGGGGAATGATTTGATATAGTCTGTGAAGTAGAAGCTAGAAAAACTAATATAAAACTTCAGTTTATATGAAGAGAATCACTTTCCAATAAGAGGCAAATGACTGTCATAAAATATTTTGGTCATACAACATAGGAACATTTTTATTTACTTCTAGATACTTGAGGATCTGAATAACCTGGAAAGAACCAGAGAAGGGCAATATGAATAACTAAGGGACTTAGTCCCAAAATATATGAAGATGAGCTGAAATAACTATGAATATTTATCTTAAAGATGAGAACTCTAAAGGAAATATGGCAGCCATCTTAAATCATTTAAAAGCTTGTCATGGAAGAGAGAGATGACATATATATTTTCATTGCAAAGAGTAGAAGCAGATATAAAAAGTGCAAAGAAAGAGGCAGATGTAAGATTGATGGCAAAAAAGTAAAAACAAACAAACAAACTTCCTACCATTAGGTTCCAAGCAGAATAGGATATCTTAGGAAGAAGAGAAACCTTGGGGATATAGGTGATATTAGGGATTTCTCTCCTGTATGGATTTATGTTGTTGGACTATGGCATTCCTGAAAGGTTATAATTCTGTATTTCATTTGTGTGTGTGTGTGTGTGTGTGTGTGTGTGTGTGTGTGTGTATACTATCTATCTATCTATCTATCTATCTATCTATCTATGTCTATCTATCTGTCTGTCTATCTATCTATTTATCTACCTATTTATCTATGAAGAAAGAGGAAGAGGGAAAAGAAGAAGACAACTACATATAATATACCTTATTTGATATAATAGTTTTGATATGTAAATATGTAGAAAAATAGATAATATAGATAGTAAGATAATGGAATAATTATTAACTCCAGCCTCAGATGCATATTAGCTGTGTGATCTCAGGCAAGTTACTTAGCTTATTTACATTAATTTACTTATTTGTAAAATGAGGATAATTAAAAAACCCACCTTCAAGGGTTGTTGTGAAGATTGTATCAGAGAAAACATATTTAAACATTTTGTACAGTGCCTAACACAAAGTGCTTGACATATTCTATAAATTATTGCTATAATAATTATGGGCAACTAGGTGCTATAGTGGCTGGAGCACTGGATTTGGAATTAGAAAGATTCACCTTCCTGAGTTCAAATACAGCATATTTAGGTGACTCTGATCAAGTCACTTAACCCTGTTTGCCTCAGTTTCTCATCTTTAAAAATGAACTGGAAAAGAAAATGGCAAGCCACTGCAATAAATAATTGAATGTGGGGCAGCTAGGTGGAGCAGTGGACAGAGTACCAGCCCTGAAGTCAGGAGGACCTGAGTTCAAATTTGACCTCAGACACATAACACTTCCTAGCTGTATGACCCTGGGCAAGTCACTTAACCCCAATAGCCTCAGGGAAAAAAAATTAAATCAAAATAAATAATTGGACTGAACAACAACAACTCTAAACTAATATGCTAAGATTTTAACTTGTAGAAAAAATATACCAACCTGCATTAGTGGAAGGAAGTTTTTTATCTGAGAGTTTCTTACTTAGTGATCTCACAGGTCAAGTTCCTATCCCTATTTTTGATTATAGATCAGTAAGTAGAGATAGAAAGATGAATTTATATGTATAATCCCTATGACTTTTATAAGAATGTTTTTCTGTCTCTCATTAAGGAAAAAGTGCTGATTCACTATGATTAAATCAATTCTTAATTTAAAGTTTAGCTCAGCTGACATTCTTCCTATAACTGTTAAACTTGCTGAAGTTCTCTGCAGTTCATGACAAAATAACATGTAAGAAATATGCATGTATACCTACACAAGACTTGGGAACTTGCTTTTCTGATTCTAAGGCTGATTCTTCATGTATTTTATTCATACACACACACTTATAAACACCAATTCATATTTATAATTCAGTGAATTTTAAAGTTGGAAGGGATTCAGAGTCACTGAATTTTACATTTAGGAGGGATTTCATTGCTATCTGATTTGTTATGAAAAGTCGATTAACCAAGCTCAGGGTAAGAATATTTCCCTAAAACATTTACTCCTGGCTCTAACACTAACTAGTTCTATGACTATGTACCTATTTCGTGACCTCTCTCAGCTTGATGTTCCTCCTCAATAAGCTCTGATGTCAACATCATAAATTATGATTTAATTTTTTAGTAAGGGAATTATGTAATGTTTGGGCTGGCTTTTTGGAGATCCTTCAGACGGGCATTGGTCTCAGCAGGCTAGACATTATGAGAATGATAAGGAATAGAGTCTAGAGTCTTTATTGTCTCCTTCTTGTCTCCTTTACTCTCTGTCTCTATCACATTCTGATCTAGTCTCAATCTGTGTCTCTGTCTGTCTCAGTCTTGATCTTAGTGGAGAGTGCAGGAGGCAGGAGAGCCACCAGGAGAATGGTCAAAAATGGAATGTCTCATTTCAGTCCTCTCAGCCCTTAAATACCATGATATGATTACATCATTACAACACATTATGTATGTGTGAACTAGAGAACCATTCCATCACCATACTAAGTACTAAATATATGTAAACTAAGAACCACCATCTCATTAATTCCTTGTTATAAGTATCCTTGTTTCAAGTATATTTCTCCAGAGGTCCCCTCTACAGAAATATGTTTTTATTAATTAATTCATGTTTTTCCAGAAGTGTACATGAGTGGAGATCAGGATTAAGCCTAGATTGAAACTGTATCAACCTAAGATAAACCCTGGAAATTGTTTACAAATTCTGACATATACTTATTTTGCTTCTTTTCCTTATGGTTGGTCTTTTTCTCAAAAAAAAAAAAGGTATGTGGGAAATTCTTCCATCATAATCAAATACTACACAAATACTACAGTTTGTTCAGCCATTCTCCAATTGATAGGCATCCTTACAATTTCAAGCTACTTTACACTATAAAGAGAGCTACTATAAATATTTTTGAACATATAGGTTCTTTTCTGATTTGTGTATTTTCTAAAGATGTTCAGGCCATCTTTTCTGTTATTATAGTGCACATTGAGAATAGGGCCAAATTAGATGGGAAAAGGGACCAGGGTTAAAAGGAAAATTAGGCTAAACTTGTAGCCACATTAATGTGTATGTATAGTATGTATATACATCTGCATAATAGTCAACTCTAGTTCTTTTATTTTACATCATTCAGGTCAATTATTTTTCTCATTCACATATAAAATTAAGGCTTTCATTATTTTTATTTGTTCTTTTTGTGAGAAAAATATCCAATAAAATTAAATTTATATTTGTATTTTCATTTTATCTTGCTTTTCAAAGAGAAGTTAATCTCATCTTCTTGCTTCTCACATGACAATTAACCCAGAGATATATTCTTTTTCTAAGTTAGTTTTTAATTACTTTTATATCTCAAAATTACCCCTGTTATTCTAAAATCCCTATCCTTAGTTCTACTTCCTTTTGAGGTCACAAAAAATCAAAATGCTGAAGTGACTTATCAACTGTGGATATAGGTAATGCCAATTATAATACACTAATTAGTTCAGAATCTCATGACTTAACACAGGATGGTGTGGAGAGGTAGATCAATAAATGGAGATGGGGGAAGTAAGTCACTCGTTTCATATCCCTTCATAAAGGACATGAACATATAGAGAGTAGGGGCATTGAAGATTGTCATTTTACTGTTACTTGTTCCTCACTTATTAGTCATATGAAAGTTTGCCTCATGTTTTTCCTTTCCTCTCCTCTAGTTTTTCCCCCTCCTTTTTCTTTTAAATGTAAAGAGTTCTGAAACAAACATAAAATGACTAAAATCAAGGAATTTGATGGAGTAGGAAGAGTTACTATGAGAAATGGAGCATAGTTCATTATGCTTCATACACAGAATGTATTTTTAGGAGAAATCAGCAAATTATTTTTCTCTAACCAACCAATATTTGTACTGACACAATTAGAGTCAGAAATACAACAAAATCACCATATGAATTTGTATTAATGAATAAAAGGAGCTAAAAATATAAATAAGTGAAGAATATTTACTATAATGTTTGAAGAGTACATGCACTGCATGAAAGCTATAGATAGAAATAAAAAGGATCCCTCTGAATTTGAATAAAATAATAGGATATTACACAGATTAATCAATTTTCTGTTCTTTACATGGAGTCAGAGGCTCTTGAATATCACATGAAAATGTTTAAACATACATAAATTAGTGATGCTTCTCTATTTGCCAAAATTAACTAAACAACCTCGTGACTTATACCAATAAAGTAGGGTTGATGATGAATAAACACAAACAAATATATCAATATGGATTAATAATATACTACATTATATTTGAATATAATATAGGGGATCATTATAATCTTGTAAAAATACTTTTAAAAAGGATTTCCATCTTTTTCTTGTTAGAAAATTTCAGTGAGATTTAACTACTCTTTAAATAAAGGTAATGTAACATCCAACCAATTTTATTAAAATTTTTTCCCAAGAAAGTTCTTTCTTCCTATTTCAAAAAGTAAACTAAATATTTTTATGCTTATTTTCTAAAAATTCCAAATTTCAGATTTCTAATATGTGAAAATTATTTTTAGTGATCCTTTTTGCATTCTAATCACAACAATAATTTTGATAGTAGTCTATTCCCAGGATGATCTCAACTGTCATTGATCTCCCATCATTCATCTTAACTGGCTTCATCTCTGAGTGACATCTTCAAAGAATGGTTACCATAGAGATATACAAAAGGTGCCAGGAGGGTAAATGATTTTCATCTCTTTGCAGTACTCTAGTAACATATCAATGTCATTAGAAATGAATTAAATTAATTAGGTTGACCTAATAGCATATGACATTCTTTTGTCCAAGAGTAAGAGCTAATAATACATCTATGCTTATCAGTTTCCTAGTAGCTTGTGGTATTTAAGATGAAAAAAGCCATTTTCAAAAAGCAAATGATTAAAATAGCTACTCTAAATATATTCCAAAACTGATTACCAAAACCCGCATCATTACTGTGGAACCATTTTCTAGGTAAGTTATTTTATGGATACAATTTGTCAAACAACAATTACTTAGAGAACATTTGTACAATGCACAGACTTTAAAACTTAGATATTAATCAGAATAAAGCTATTTAAACACTTCCTGTTGTTATGGTTTATTCTGGCTCGCATTGTGGATGGACTGAAACAGTAAACTACTAAGTGAGCCCTGTTGGCCCAGAAATTTTATAGAATTCCACAGTAGTTTATCCACTTGTGGTCTGTAGTTCAGTATCATCCTATAATTCTAGACATGTAAATTCCCCTTAAATTTGGGGAGATGTAAGTGAGATGCTCTTAACTGCATAATAGACTAATGAGTATAATTTAAGGAAGAAAAACTGATTTGTTATAGTAGCTTGTCTCTCAATATATATTTTTGACAGAGGTTCTAATGATCACTAGGTTTTATTTAATAGTTTTGAATGTATTGGGGGTAGGAACTGAATCTATGATTTCATTGGTATATGGAACTCTCATAAATCATATCTTCTTATAGATGCAGGTTGATATCTTCATTACAAATTATGGATTTCAAGAATGGTTAAGTGACTTGCTAGGTCTTTTTCAGTTCTAAGGCTGACAACTATTCCAATTTCCTTTACTTTTGGTATAACTTACAAGGAGTGGAAGAATCAAAGGAATTAATCATTCAATCAATAAATATTTATTAAGTTTCTGGTATGGTCTAGTTATTGTGCTAAATGCTAGAATAATTAAAATTAAGCTATATGTCACATCACATGCCCTATTTCTTAAATTATAATGTAGCCCATGGAAAAGATTTCTGGTGGTCAATTACTTGAATAAGCAAAAATAAATTTTATCTTTATTTAATATAAGTATTATTACTTGTAATCACAAGTATTCTATTTTCTGCATTTTAAATCATTATTCTTAAAAGTCCATACATTTCACCAGATTGCCAATGAAATTTATGACATAAAATGGTAAGATAGCCTGTATTGGAGTAAAATCCTTTTTCCAAAAAAAATCAGAATTTTCTGTTTTCAGCAAATATTTTGTTTCAAATTTTATTTACTTTTGTCTTGCAGTATCTTTTGGTTGTAATTAATGTAACAGTGCCACACAAAGTTCTACTGAGACTTTTTTTTTAAATGTAAAAGATACTGTATATTGTTAAAGGCTGTATAAATGGAGCTCAAACTCTGGGAGATCATTATTGGATGAAATTTCTCCGAGAATGATCATGGGTTTACTGTCTGTGAACCGTCCTAGTCAAAATAGAGATTCATCACTCAGAGTATTACCACTTGTTAATAAACAAATAGGCTGTGGCAATAATGGGAAATTGATCATACTTCTATCTTTGTCACCAATGAATTAAATTTACATATATATGTGCGTATATATTCTCATGTATTTATACTTCTACATATATATATATATATATATATATATATTAATGGCAGTTATGTCTGTATATGCCCCAATGGGTTGAAAATCTGCACACAAATAGCTATAATACAAGATCAAATGTAAGAAAAGAAATAGGGAAAGATAGAGAAAATGTTTTATGGAAATTAGAGGAAAAAATATTCTCATAAATGACTTAGAAGGTTTTTGCAGATCATCTAGTATCTGTGTTCTAAGTCTATGATTTTTGTTTTTAGGAGATTCTGAAAAGCAGACATGAGGAAAGAATGCATAGCAAAAATAAGGACCTGACAACTCAAATATGCTAGGGTGGGAAAAACCAGGTCAAGTTTGGGAAACAGTTATTGATTCAGATTGACTGTAACATAGACTAGAGAAAAGAAAATAATGTAAAGATAAGAAATCAAAATTAGAGCCAAGGTGTAGAAGTTTACTACAAAGGAATAGATATAAAGGAATGCTTTAAAAAAAAATCATCCTAGAGTCAAGATAAAATAACTTGAATTTTTGTTTTGTTTTATTGGTAGGAATTGCAAATGTAAGACGTGCATTTTAAAAAAAAATGATCTTAGCAGCTGCTGAAAGATGGACAGCGAAAGAATTAGAACCACGAAAACTACTTAGGAGACCATAAGGATGAAGGTTTCAGGAGTACAAATGGTTTGGATTTTAGAGGTATGAAGATAATTCTTATAGTTCAAAACAAAATGATATGGGTGATCAATAGAAATTTCAGAGAAGAGAAATATTTAAAGATGAAAATCATGAGTTCATTTCATTATTGGACATGATGTGTTCAAAGAGCCAGCAGGATATTCAAATGAGAATGTTGAAATTGGTGATTTGAGAAAGAAGTTCAGAGAAAGCTCAGGCCTAAACACATAAATCTGGTAATCATCTGAATAGAGGTGATATTTCACATAGAATTGGCTGAAATCAATAAAGAAAAGGGTGTGATAAAGTCAAAGAAAAACGGGGTCTAGGATGGATCTGGGGAATAGTGAAGCAAAGAGAGAAAACATTTATACCAGAAGAATAATGGGAGATTAATATCCATGAAGTTGAGCTTGGAGAAGATGTATAGAAAGAAGCATTGTCAATAGCACTAAATATTACAAAAAAGGTCAAGGAGAATGAAAAATGGCAAAACTGTACATCTGATTCTTCAATAAAGAAAAGGGTGTGATAAAGTCAAAGGAAAATAGGGTCTAGGATTGATCTGGGGAATAGTGAAGCAAAAAGGAGAAAAATTCATACCAGAAGAAGAACCAGGAGATTAATATCCATGAAGCATTGTCAACAGCACTAAATATTACAAAAAAGGTCAAGGAGAATGAGAAATAGCAAAACTACATCTGATTCTGCAATAAAGAAATCACAGGTGACTTCTAAAGACAAAAACCTTGTCATAAACACAGCCCCACAAGAAACTAATATGGAGGATTTCATTTTTATAGATAATTTATAGGTAAAGCAACCTATCTTTTATAGAAAGCTTATTTTCAAATCAGAGAGGCATCGAATCAAGTCCTTTTGACATGTACCAATGTGTGATGATAAGCAAATAACTTACATTTGTGAATGTCCCAGGAAAAACTTTTCTTATAATAATAAAATCCAACCCTAAACCAATGAACTCCATGCCTAGAACAATGGCAATGGATTCCATCTGACTGGAAAACATAAGGATAAAGCAATGGCATAGGCTGAATAGTTTAGGTGATCTTTTATAAGGCTATAGTTTGGAGTCATCAGTGAATCAGACATGGAGATTTGGGGACAATGATTGGAAAATTAAATTGGTAAGTCTAATGTTACAGTCTAGAACATGGGTTCTTAAAATTATTCCAATCATGACATCAGAAACACAGCTATGTAAAAAAGGTATACTAATCAAACATTTACTGATAATAAATCATAATTTTGCAAACTCCACATTTAGCTTTGAGATCCCATATGAAGTCACAAACCACAGTTTAATAAATTGGGGTTGAGAGCATGCTTAACTAGATCGAGGCCAAAGGCAACAGAAATGGACAGCAAGACAGAAGCCAAAATAAAGGAAAGCAGATTAGAAAAGTATTTAGGACAGTATTGGGAACTATTCTAAGGGTGAGCAGGAATAATGGCAATTTCCTCCCAAGAGCAATTAGCTGCCTTGAGGCTTTCCTTTATACCCCCACCATGAAGATAAGTATATTCTTCTCTTAAAGAGAGTAGCCATCAGGATGGGTTATATTTCCTCAAGTCAGTCTGTCTTGTGTCTTTATATACATTCCCTTCATAGCCATTTCTCAGAGTAGTGCTCTGTCATTTGGTAAGATGGGGAAGGGGAGTAATATGAAAGCCAGATGGAGGCTTATTTCCCTAAATCCAATGATCCTAGCCATCCAAATCCTTTCCCTGGGGTCAGGATTAGAATTCAGCAGCTATACTTTTTGCTAAGATTGTGACAACTAAGTATTTGTGAGATCCCCAAAAGATATAAATGATATTTTTATTTACAACATCATCTTAAAATGAAGAAAATACATATACATCAAGGAGAATTTCCAGGACCTATTATAACTGTCAGGAAAGTCTTTTTCCTCCCCTTCCTAACTAGTTAATTGTGTGTAATTATAGTTTGGCCATAATAATGTCAATTTCTTTCTAGTATGTGCAAAGTAAACACTGCCAATGGGGCTGCCACATGTCACCCTAAATCACTGTGATGGATTCAGTGCATTTGGCAAGATTAAATAAGTACACTTTGTTTTTATTATTTGGTAGAGCAAGTTATATCTTTAAATGACTGAATGCTGTAGTTAAGACATTAAGTTATGGGCCTTAAGACAAGTAAGACTTGTCATTTATTCTAATGTTGCTTTCTGCTGGTTTTTTAGGATTACTTGTAAATTCATATTCGACTGATTGGATTACTTAAAGGCTACACTGGATTCATTTGGCTATATAACTTAAACCATGTATTGATGTAAAGATAAAAATCCAGAAAATATGTTTCTTTAATCTTAAATTTTAAACTTAAAGTAAGGAAATAAATTTAAGGGACCATTAAGAGTTATAGCATAGTCTTTAGGGGACTATATTTTAGAGAAAAAAACCAGTTTGAAGGAGCTGATAAATGACAATGGATGTTTACATTCATAGAGAGGATTTTAGCAGAAAGGCAGTTCAAAGAGGTAGATTTTTCCATAGCTTATTGTTTTGGAAAGAGTAATGAAAAACAGTCTTCTTTCCAGAAAAGATATCAGGAAATTTACTTTGAGGAGACAGACTAAAGAAAAACAAAACTGCATTCCTTGTCAGAAGCAGTCAATGAACTGGATATTTTTTGTTTAACTCTTTTCTCTTGTGGGAAGCTTGATAAAGCAGTTGATAGAGCACAAGGTCATTAGATAAAAGAATCATCTTCTTGAGTTCAAATCTGGCCTCAGACACTTATCATTAGTATGTCCCTGGGCAAATCACTGAATCATTTTTGCCTCAATTTTCTCATCTATAAAATTAGCTGGAGAAGGAAATGGCAAATCACTCCAACAACTTTGACAAGAAAATCTCAAATAGTTCACAGAGTCATACATGACTGGAATAACTACAAATTTTCCTTTTGTTACAGACTAAAGGAAAACAAATAAAAAAATAAATTAAAGGTATCTTTGATTAGCATTCAGGCTCTCCCAGTTGTTTCTCTGGAGATGGATAGCACCTTTCATCATAAATTCTTCAGAATTGTCATGGATTATTTTATTGCTGAGAATAGCCCAAGTTTAAAAAGTTTTTTTAGTAGGAAATTAAACAATATTGCTGTTAACATATATAACATTCTGCTACTTCTGCTCATTTTATTTTGTATCAATTCACATAAGTCTTTTTATCTTTTTTGACAACATCCTGTTCATAGTTTCTTAGAGCACAATAGTATTTCATCACAGCATACATAACTTGTTCAGCCATTTCCCAATTAATGGACAACACTTCAATTTTCAATTCTTTGCTATCACCAAAAGAGCTGGTGTTAATTTTTTTTTTGTACACAGGCCCTTTTTCCTTTTTATTTTTTTATCTTTTTGGGATACAAACCTAGTAGTGGTATTGCTTGGTCAAAGGGCACACATGGTTACAAATTGCCTTCCAAAATGGTTGGATTGGTATACAACTTTACCAATAGTACATTAGGTTTTTTTAAAAATTTTCCCATATCTCCTTCAACATTTGTTATTTTCTATTTTTTTGTCATATAAGTCAAACTGAGAAGTGAGGTTATACCTCAGAGTTGCTTTAATTTGCATTTCTTCCATCAATAGTTATTTAGAACATTTTTTCTCATGTGACTATATATAGATTTGATTATCTTCAAAACTGCCTGTCCATATCCCTTGACCATTTATCAGTTAAGGAATTGCTCTTATTTTTGTAAATTAGACTCAGTTTTCTATATGTTTGAGAATGAAATCTTTATCAGAGAAACTTACTATAATTTTTCACCATAATGATTAACTCTATTTTCCCCTCCATCCTATTTTCTTCCTGTTTATCCTATTCTCTCTCCTTCTACTTTTTCCATTCTCAAAAATGTTTTGCTATTGACTTTTATCTCCCCTTCTTTTATCCTCTTTCCTTCCAACTTTTTACTGTAAGGTAACAGATTTTTACTCCCAACTGCATAGGTTTATTATTTCTTATTTTTAGCTGTTTTCAGAGTAAGGTTCAGGGGCTCCTCTCCATTATGAAATTTTTCAGGCCTCTTTTATATCTGATAATTTATTTCATTCTACTTTTCCCTTTCCCCTTATCCCAGTTCCTTCTTCTTTCTCATCCCTTAATTTCATTTCTTTAGATAATTATATAATCACTTTCAATTTATGCTTTTGCTTTCTATATTTATTAAAATGAAAATGTTTATAGTAGTTGTAAATGTGATTTTCCCATGTAGAAATAAAAACAGCTTAAACTTATTGAATCCCTTATGATTTCTTTATCCTATTTACTTTTTATGCTTTTTGAATCTTGTATTTGATAGTCAAATTTTCTACTCAGCTCTGGTCTTTTAATCAGAAATGCTTGAAAGTTCTTAAATATCCATTTTTCTCCCTGACAGATTATACTCATTGTGCTTGCTATGTGATTTCTGATTGTAATCCAAATACCTTTTTCTTCCACATACCATATTCTAAGCCCCCCAATCATTTAATATAGAATTTTTAAAATCTTGTGTTATCCTGTATTGTAACTCCACGATATTTTAATTGTTTCTTTTTGGCTTGCAATATTTTCTGAAGTACCTGGGAGCTCTGAAATTGCTAAAAAATTCCTGGTATTTTTCATTTGGGGGTTTCTTTCAGAATCTTTTGGATTTTTTCAATTTCTAATTTTGCCCTCTGGTTCTAGAATAATAACATGGTTTTCCTTTATAATTTTTTGAAAGATAATATCTAGACCCCCCCTTTTTGATCATAACCTTCAGGAAGACCAATAATTCTTAAATTATCTCTCCTGGATCAATATTCCAAGTCAGTTATTTGTTCCAATGAGTTATTTCACATGCCCTTCTATTCTTTTTCATTCTTTTGATTTTATTTGATTGACTTTTGATGTCTCATAAAGTTATTAGCTTCTATTGATTAATTCCAATTTTTAAGGAATTATTTTTTTCAGTAAGATTTTGTACCTCCTTGTGACCAGGATTCCATATCCTCTATGGCTATAAGCTCTAGTCTACTAGTGTTCCTTTTCAGAGTTAAACTAAGATTCAGGAGTATGATCTAGATCTGAGTACAGGCAATGCGATAGAGTCCTATCCTTAAAGTCAGCAAATAGTCAGCAAAAAAATTGACATATTGTCTGATCTCCTTACTGTCTGTGGACTGGAAACTGCTATTGCTGACATGGAATCAGTTGCCTTTAATCCTGCTTATGGACTGCTGGTGCCTGGTCTGTGCTGGTCCTTAACTAATCTCCCTTTGACCTTAATGCTACAGATCTTTCCAATTGAATTTCTAAGTTGTCTTGGTTTGGAAAATTGTTTCATTCTGTTTTTGTGGGTTCTGGTGCCCTATAATTTGTTTAGAGTTATTATTAAAACTATCTGGAGTGTTTTGGGGTAGAACTCAGGTGAATCACTTCCTTTATTATGCCATCTTGGCTCAACCTCCTGAAAATAATTTTTGTAGAACTTATAGCTCAAAGTTGTTTTAAGAATTAAATCAAATAACATTAAATTGTAATAATGATGATGATGACAATGATAACAAAAGCAAAATCATAACTATAAAACTTTTATGAATGAGAATTGACCTATGATTTCCTTGATAAAAAGAAATTTTAAAAGTGGATCCATTGTGTCTTCAACAAATAACAAAATACTTCACTAGTTTGATCATTGCCCTTTTCTAAAATGTGCAAAAAAAATCCTTGAAGTAAAAGGAAAGAGGAATATCAAAGAAGAGCTACTGGTTTGTATTTCTTTTTGTTCTTAGCAAAAACAAAATCAGCAATATGAAAGTAGGAAAGAAGTTGTAAGGTTGAAAAAAAAAGGATGTTAATAATGGAAAAGAAAAAGAAGAGAAGAGTATTCAAAGAAGTGAATAAAGGAAATATAGTAGTAGAAGGAAGAATACTAGTCCAGGAGAGAAGTTGGGAAAATGAAAATTCCATTAAGTTATAAAATTTCCAATCACTTGGACAAAAGTTAATAAAGTGAAATTGAAATGCATAAGATATTATAGAAAAATCACTTGCTATTCATCAAAAATCTAAACTGTTTTTACTGATCCACAATGATTTTGTTATGCAGATATATTTTTTATAAGTTAAATCATATAAAATTGATTTTATAATCAGAAACTTATACTTATCAGTAGATTTTCCTAAGCATTTTATCTAATTCAAATTCATAACTATTTTGTATTTTACATGTTAAGTTTGATTGAATAAAAAGGCTTATATTCTCTTCCAACTACATACCTGCTCTGTTGACAAATGATTCCTCAAATACATACTGAAGATTTTTGTATCTTCCACAAATGTGCAGAAAATAAGTCATAATTGAAATGCTATAGTATATAATATTTATGCCTTTAGGGAAGAGAAAAATTGGCCAAGAGCCAGTTCATAAATAAATATTCATTGTTTCTCCCCTAAAGGCACTTCCATCATATTTTACTAATAAGGATGTTGTTTGGAGGCTACATTATAAAGGTCACTGACTGAAGAAATAAGACTTTTAAAGTAGGATTCTCCTACAGAAAAGAAAAAGAAATTAGGAATGTGCATTCATATGTCTAAATGAGTTGATAGATTTCCCATTCATGTATAATAGCTTTATATATAAACAAATAAATAATTTTAATTAGCCTATGGTTGATTCATGAGAATGAATGTTGATGGCACCTTGGATTTTCTAGGGACAAATGTAATTATAAAGGGCATCAGCGTATTGAATCCATAATTTAACCTACGTGAAATATTTGCTTGAAATGCTAAGATCAGAGATGGAGTGGTTTTCTTTAAGATGAATGTTCAAAATTATCAGTAACCTTATTTCAAATTAATCTTCATTTCTATGTTTTCACTTGTGCAATATTTTGCTATCTCCAGGGATGTGAACTAAGCTTAAATGTATTTCAAATGGCATATATTCAGGTTCCAGATTTGAATGTAGTCTACTTCTTATAAGTCCTAAGCTGCTTGTAGTTCAAGTGATATCTGTTTAAAAAGGCATATTTTTCTGAGCTCCAACACATAATATCCAGAAAGCCATCATGTTCTCTGCATAATGACCTTTATTGCCACTGCTAATGGTATATTACTAGCCTGGTGGGATAAAGCATTAATCTGACCTTGTATGACATTTCTTAAATTCTTATTACAAAGACTAGAGGTTAAAGGACAATATCACTATTATCAATAACTCAGTTTCCCATGTCACAAGTAGAATAATGTGATGTCAGAAATAATAGTGAATAGCATTTTTTCTTCTTGCTTCTCATATTAGTTTTTTTTAATTAAAAATTATGTCTTTAAAAACTAACAACAATATTATTAGAACCTTATCCAATAATAAAAACACTATCATTGCTTTAGCTCCCTTCCTCCTCCCTCACTTCCTCCCTCCCTTCTTACCTCCCTTCCTCCTTCCTTTCTTCCATTCTTCCTACCTTCCTTCCTTCCTTCCTTCCTTCCTTCCTTCCTTCCTTCCTTCCTTCCTTCCTTCCTTCTCTTCACTCTCCCTTCTTCTCCCTTCTTCCCCTTTCTTTCCTCCCTCCCTCTCTCCTTCCTCTTCTCTCTCCCTCTCTCTCTCTTTTTCTCTGTCCCTCTCTCTCCCTTTCTCTCTCCCTCTCTCCCTTTCTTTCTCCCTTTCTCTTTTTTCTCTCTCTTTCTTTCTCTTTTTTCTTTCTTAATGTGAGCATGTTGTTTAAGACACCAGGGTATATGACAAATTCATTCAATATAGATTTCTACTTCAAAGGTTTATTCAAGTAACTATGCTTTTATACATGTAAACATTAGGTATCTGCTATAGAACCCATAGTATGTTATATAAAATGAAAGATTAGTATTTTTTTAAAGATTCTGATCTTGAGTAGAACAAGTTATTACAGTTTAATTAGAAAAGAATACAGACAGATATTAGTAAATTACAAATGGAATAAATGCTTTTGTAAGATTTCTTCAAGTAGGGGAGAAGCCATGATGGTAGAACAGACAAGAAAACAAACAAACAAACAAAAAAAAAAAATCACTGAGCTCATGCCCATTTCTACTGAATAGATTAGAAAGTAAGGAATAAATGAAGCCTTTAAAAAACAAAATGATAAAACCAAGAGCAAGCACTGTTTGAAACAGAGATAAACTTGAAATTTTCACCAATAAGGTGAAGCAAATATATCTATTATCACCACTATTTACTAATATCTGTCAAATTGTATGTGTCAAATTTATGGATAAGGGAAGGGCATATAAACAAAAAGTTAAGCGGATGATGGGAACTAAAATAGATTATTTTTATCATGTGAACTTACAAAACAATGCATCCAAAATAAAAATGAAAACAGAAAAATAGAGGAAAATATCAAATTAATGCAAAATGTTCTTATGAAAGCCTTACTTCCCAAATGATTAGGGAACTAAATCAAGTTTATAGAAATAAGATTGATTCTTCAGTTGATAAATGGTCAAAAGATATGAACAAGAAGTTTTCAGAAGAAATCAAAACTATCAATAGTCAAATAAAAAATATTCTAAATCACTTCTGGTTAGAGCAATGTAAATTACAACAATTCTGAGTCCCAATTCTGCATCCCCTTTTATGCAGCAATGTCTCTATTGGGTTTGTATCCCAAGGAGATCACGAAAAAGGGAAAATGACTCACATGTGCAAACATGTTATAGCAGCCCTTTTTGTAGTAACAAGGAACTGGAAACTGAGTTGCCCATTAGTTGAGGAATAGCTGAATATTATGGGAATGTTATGTTTCCAGTTCTTTGTTTGATCGCCCAGTTCCAGATTGAAGCACAAAAAAATGATGAAGAAAATGACATTTAAAAAAAATAGAATTGACCAAATTGGAAAAAAAATCCACTGAAGAAAATAATAACCAAATGTTAAAAGAGGTACAAAAACTAACTGAATAAAATAATTGCTTAAAACCTAAAAAAAAAATTGGGCAAGTGGAAGCCAATGACTCTATGAGACATCATAAATCAGTTAAACAAAATCAAAAGAATGGGAAAAAATACAAGAAAACATCAAACAGCTCATTGGAGAAAAATATGATCTGGAAAATAGATCTAGGAGTGATAATTAAGAATTATTGGACAATCTGAAGGTTATCATAAAAAAGAACCTGGACAGCATTTTTCAAGAAATTATCAAGAATTATGTCTGACTTCACATATATAACCTATATTGAATTATTTACCTTTTCAGTGTAGGGGGTATTGTGGGAAGGAAATAATCTATAACTTCAAGTTTTAAAATATTATGGCATTCAGATTCATAGATGTGAGATGAAGAGAGTTTGAGCAAGAAACAAACCAAAAAACTATACTCATGGGGAACTTGAACCTCCCTCAAAACTAGAAAGATATTAAGGATGCTAATACAATTTTAGAAAGTTAAAAATAATAGTCCTCTGGAAAAAATTATTAGATTAAAAAACAATATATCTTTTTTCTTAATGGTACATGGCACCTATGAAAAAAGAAATGACCATGTATTAGGACATTAAAAGTTCACAATCAAAAGAAGAAAGGCAAAAATATTAAATGCATTATTTTCAGATCATTATGAAATAGCAATTATGGGTAATAAAAAGCCATGGAAAATAGATTAAAAATAAATTAGAAACTAAATAAAGTAATCCTAAAGAATGAGTGGGTGAGACAACAAATCATAGAAACAATCAGTAATTTCATCAAATAGAATGACAATGAATCAACCTAACAAAACTTATGGGATGAAATCAAAGAAGTTCTGAGGGAAATTTTATATTTCTAAATGCTTACATGAATAAAATAAAGAAAGAGGAGCTAAAAGAATTAGACAAAGACAAAAAGACTGTTAAAATTCTCAATTTAATACCAAATTAGAAATATTTAAAATCAGAGGATTAATAAAAATAAAAGTAAGAAAACTATTGAACTAATAAATAAAATTAAGAGTTTTTTATGAAAAAAAAATTAAATAAATAAACCTTTGGTTAATTTGATTAGAAAAAATAATGGAGAAAACCTTTCCTTAAAGTGATTAGTAATCTAATCTAAAATCACCAGCAATCATGCTATGGGGATAAACTCTAAGCCTTCCCAAAAAGATCAAGATGCTCATTATCGCCACTATTATATAATATTGTATTGGAAATGTTAGATATTATAACAAGAGAAAAAAAGAAATTTAAGAAATTAGAGAAGGCAATAAGGAAAAAAAAAACCTATCACTCTTTTCAGATGACAGTACACTTAGAGAATCCTAGAGAATCAAGTAAAAAAACTACTTGAAACAAGTAACAACTCAAAATTGTGGAATATCAACATTTAAATATATTATTAAATCTATAAATTTATCTATCTATTTTTTATATATGACCAATAAAATTCATCAGCAAGAGATAAAAAAGATATCCCATTTAAAATAATTTTAGGTAATATAAAATATCTGGGAGTCTATCTGCCAAATCAAATGAACACAATTACGAAACACTTTTTACATAAATAAAGTCAGTTCTAAAAAGTTGTAAAATAATAAAATCTATTACTCATGGGTAGACAAAACCAATATAATAAAAATGATAATTCAGCTTAAATTGATTTACTTAGTGCCGTATCCATCAAATTACCAAAAAAACAAAAACAAAAAAAAAAAAACTATTTTATAGCTTTAGAAAAAATATAGACAACATTAATATAGAAGAAAAAAATTCAAGAAAATCAAGTAAATTAATGGGGAAAAAGCAAAGAAAGATAGCTTAGCTGGACCAGATTTAAAACTACATTATGAAATAGCAGTCATAAAAACTATTTGGGGCTGAAATAGATTGGTAAAGCAGTAGAATATGTTAGGTAGAAAAGGCATAGTAGTAAATGATTATAGGAATGTACTGATAAACACAAAGACTCCAGTTTCTAGGATAAGAACATAAGAAAAACTGCTGGGAAAAATAGAAAAATAGTATTGTAAAAACTAGACAACATATCACACCATATACCAAGATAAGTTTGAAATATGTTGCACAATTTAGATATAAAGGCCAACAGACAGCATTAGGATAATAAATAGTAATTTACCTGTTGGATCTATGAAGAAGGGAAGAATTTATGACCAAACAAAATGATACTATTATGAACTATATACATTATGAAGTGAAAATGGATAATTTTAATTATGTGATTAATAAGGTAATAAACAAATGCAATCAAGATTAGAAAGTTATTAGAAAGCTGGAAAACAATTTCTGTAGTCAGTATTTCTAACAAAAGCCTCATTTCCCAAATACATAAAGAATCAAATCATATTTAATAGAAGTTATTTCTCATTTAATAAATGGTCAAAAATATGAACAGGCAATTTTCAGATAAAGAAATTAAAAGTGTCTAGGGTGATATAAAAAAATGCTTTAAATCACTGTTGATTAGAGAAATTCAATAAAAACAATTCTTAGGTACCACCTCACACCAATCAGATAGATTAAAATTACAGAAAAGAAAAATGATAAATGTTGGAGATGCCGTAGGAAAATTGGGACCCTAATGCATTGTTAGTGAAATTGGGAATTGATTCAATCATTCTGGAAAGCAATTTGGAACTATACTCAAAAGGCTACAAAATTGTGCGTACCTTTTGATCCAACAATACTATTAAGTTTATATCTCAAAGAGATCATAAAAAAAGGGAAAAGAACCCTCATGTACAAAATATTTAAAGCAGTTATTTTTGTGGTGTCAAAGAATTGAAAATTGAAGGCTATCAGTTGGGGAATGGCTGAACAAGTTATTGTTCTGTGAGAAATGATGAGCACACAGATTTCAGAAAAACCTGACGAGACTTACATGAACTGATATCAAATAAAATGAGCAGAAACAGAAGACAATATATATAGTTACAGTAATACTGTGTGATGATCAACTTTGATCAATTTAGCTCTTCTCAACAATATAGTGATCTAAGATAATTCCAAGAGATTCATGATGGAAAATGCTGATTACATCTAGAAAAGAACTACACAATCTGATTGCAGAGCAAAGCATACTATTTTCACTTTTTTGTTCTTTTTCTTTATAATTTTTTAGCTTTTGTTCTGAATTTTCTTTTATAACATGACTGATATGGAAATGTTTAACATGATTGCATATGTATAACTTATATCTGACTGCTTGCTATCTTGGGAAGAAGGGAGGAAAGGGAGAGAGGAAGACAAATTTGAAACTTAAAATCTTAAATCAATGAATGTTGAAAACTCTATGTATAATTTTAAAATCAAATACTATTAAATAAAAATTAAATGTAAGATACTTATAAGCCAATGTGTACATAGTGCTTTTGGATTTACAAGCTCTTTAAAAATTATTCAATTTGATTCTCATAATAACTCTATAAGAAAGATACTGGAGTTATGAAAACAAGTTCATATAAATCAAATTATCATGTAGTTAGGAGAAATATTTAAACCCACATTTTCCTGCTTCTAAATTATTTCTGTTGCCATTCTCACAAATTTTCTTAATGACTAATGATAAATTATTATATAATAATTTGACACAACAATTTGAATAATTTCAAAAGACGAAATTGGGTACTAAGAATAGAATCAGTAACGTCACAGATGTGTAGACACATCATTGTATGTTTGTAGGATAGGAACAAAATTAGTCTTCCTGAAATAAATAATCACATTAAGAAGTAAGAACCAGTCTTAAACTATCAGATTCTTTACAACTTGAGACACTTATGCTTTGCATCTGATATTGTATTTACCATACTGTCATGATAAGTTCCAATATCAGAACCTTTAGCCTTTTTGCTCTCCTGCTTATCTACCTTTCTTCTTCTCGGTTTTGGTTTTGTTTATTTTAGAGAGGCTTTGTTTTAGATTTCACAAGTTATCTACCCTCTAAAATCATCTCCTCCTCTAACCACCAGTTCCCACCAGAGTGGGGGGTTAATCATGTCCTTCCCTTTACTAGAGCATTTTCCCACTCTCTCCTTGATTATTTTTAGGATATTTTATGATGCCTCTTACCCATGGCTAAACATATTTTCTTCCCTTCCTCCTCCACGGCAAACTCATGAGGAAAAATTCTTCCTTTATTTGCTCTCAAAGCCACCTTTCAGAGCAAGGGAGACTAAGATCTGAGCAAATATCCCTCATTCACATTTCTCAAAATCAAGTTCTTCCATTGAATACCTTGCCATGACTAACTGACCTAAATAAACTTTTTTCTGCTTACCTTACTTTATCTTTTCTCTGAATCCTCTTCTTCTGAAGCTACTTATTATTTCACAGCATTCTGTCTACATAGCTCTGTCAGAGTCTGACTTTATCATTCTGTTTGTCACAGTTTCTACAGAGATAATAAAATTCTATCCCTCTGGGTCTGTCTGAACTTTCTTTTGCCTTTCAATCTCTCTTCTTGTTCTTGTTCTTCTTGTTCTTGTTCTTCTTGTTCTTGTTCTTGTTCTTCTTGTTCTTGTTCTTGTTCTTCTTCTTGTTCTTTTTCTTCTTCTTGTTCTTTTTCTTCTTCTTGTTCTTTTTCTTCTTCTTGTTCTTCTTGTTCTTCTTGTTCTTCTTGTTCTTCTTCTTGTTCTTCTTGTTCTTCTTCTTCTTCTTCTTCTTCTTCTTCTTCTTCTTCTTCTTCTTGTTCTTCTTCTTCTTCTTCTTTATCTCTCTGTCTCTCTCCCTTCCTCCTTTCACACATCCATCCATCCCTTCCTCCCTCCTTATCTTTCTCTCTCTCTCTCTCTCTCTCTCTCTCTCTCTCTCTCTCTCTCTCTCTCTCTCTCTCTCTCTCTCTCTCTCTCTCTCTCTTTCTCTCTCTCTCTGGGTGTGTGTGTGTGTGTGTGTGTGTGTGTGTGTGTGTGTGTGTGTGTCCCACCCTCCATCCATTTTTCTAATCCTTCCTCCTTTCCCTCTGTCTCCTTTCCCTTTCTACCTCACTCTATCTCAAACTCCCTCTGTCTCTGCCTGAATATATGTTTTGTTTTATCACAGGTTTGAAACATGAATCATTCTTTTCAATTTACTTATAATCAATTGTGAACAAATGTATCTATTCCTTTTTCCCCATTACTGATCAAACTAAAGTGACAGGCATGTCTGAGGAAAAATGGAAACTGCAGTTCTTTCCCCCTCCCCTAATTCTAAAGCAGGAATCCAGCCATTCTCCATAAAATGTTGAATAATTTAAAAAAATTTATGGATATACAGAAATATCTACATATTTTATCTTTTTCAATGAATTTCACAGTATAACTAAGTTTGCAGTGCTGCAACAAATGAATTGAGCAGTTGGGAATAGAAATGTCAACAAGGGAGTTATGAGGCTATTTTAAGAATTTAGGTTTGAGGTGACAAGGGTCTGACCAAGTGTGACAGCAATGAAAATATAAAGGAAAGGTTAAATAAAGAACACATTATGGAAATGGCAGAAAGAATACACATCCTTAGACAAGATATTTAAGTTTAAATATTCAGTGTTTTTGTCTGTAAAATGAAAGGTATGTATCAGCCGTTTCCTAAAGTCCCTTCTTTCTCTATATTATTATACTGATATTCTGAAAAAAATTAAATGCAAATGTGTATCCTTAGAAGATAACTCATTTGAAAAAGTAAATAGAACTTCAGATTAGCCTATATGTACTATATACACTCTTCCTCCCAAATTCTCCTTACTTCAATTTCTATTTCAAGCTAGCTCAGCAAGGAAATCAACATCACTAATATCATACCTCCATTGGTTCCAAAAAACATGACTGCTTAATGCATCATCACTTTTACTTTTTTCTAGAATTTTCCTTCTCTTGTCACCATCCTCATATATGGGCTGTATTTTTCTCATCTAAGAGAATGGAAATTCCTAGAAAGCAGAAATACTCTTACTTTGGTATGCATGCCCACAGGTCTTAACGTACTATGACATCAATATATTTATATCTATATTTTATGCATGCATATATATACTCATATTCATGGTAATTAAATGTCACATAATGTACAAGTATTACATATTATATATGCACATATTCATTCATGATCAAATAGGACTTAGTGAAGCTGGGATTAGGGAATATTGATAATGGGAACTCTATTATTAGAAGAATAAATGTGTCATTGACAGAAAGAAAAAAAGTTTAGAGTCTGAGCTATTTTGTTTTCTTTTGTTTTAAAAAATCAATAGTGAAGTTTTAGACAATTTAGAGATGAAAATAAGTCATTTAGAAATCTAAATGTAGGGGCAGAATCAAGATGGCAAGGCTTTAGAGTAAGCAGTTTTGTCTTAGTTCTCTCACCATCATCACTCACAAAAAAACAATTTAGAGAACCAAACCAAATTCTAACCAGGAATGCCAATAAAAAGCTACAGTGAGTCAGTTCCTTCCCAGCTTAAAATAGCTTAAGAAGGCAGACCTGCAAGTCTATGGAACCTGGAGTTAGGGCTCTCCAGGAGTGAATTGTTTTAGTAGCAGAAGCTTCAAATAACAGAATTGTGGTTGCAACAACAGCAGGGAACAGCCCATCACCTAACTACTGAATACTGGGGCAGAAAGGAATCCCAGGGTATTCTTGTACTAGCATTAAGATCAGGAATGGGTATTAGGTGACACCTCTATTGCCCATTACTTAGTCCCAGGCCAGAGCTACAGCACAGAGGGAAGACTTTGAGGTTGCAAAGGAGCAGGAGCTCTACCTATGGAAGAAGCAAGGAAACGATGGACGTTGCAGTGTCTCTGAGTCCAAGAACACAGAGAGGATTCAGTTTCACTCTTTACTCTATCACAAAAACCTTCAATGAACTAAACAAGAGCAGAAAACCAAAATTAAGGGCAAGCCAGCAATTCAGTCACCCTGGGCATGCAGGTTAGATATGATAATCTGGATCAAATTACTCTACAAATATTGAAAAGGGTTCATTGGGAAAAGTTAAAAACTAAGTTGTTTATGGGTATTGGGTTCTTGATGATCAGGGTATTACTAATAAAGATAATGACAGAAGTATTTGGATATGAAGAAACTACAATTATTCCAATGTATTATGCTCAATTTATTATGTCTTTCCTTCAAATGCATGTGAAGAAAAGATAGAATGGTAGTTTGAAATATCATGAAAGCACTAGAGTGAATTTTCAATTTATTCCATAGGGAATAGAGAGGTGTTGAAGTCCACTGAGCAGGAGATTGATGTCTCCAGAGCTGTGCATTAGGAAGATTAATTTGGCAGATGTACACATATGAATTAAAAGTATAGGGATTAAAAATGAGGAGACTAATTAATAAGTGATGGAAATCACCCAAATAAGAACCAGAGAAGTCATGAATAAGAATGGTGATGGCAGAAAACTAAGGGATATATGTAAGAGGTTTTTAAGCCAAAATCACCAGGACTTCAAGACTCATTAGATATGAAGAGGACATGGCAATAGGAAAGTTTAAGACGACTCCAAAGTTATGAGCATAAGTGTCTTGGAAAATGTTTTCAACAGATAAAGATAAATTTGATGGAGAAATAATGATACATACATATGCATAAATATAATTATGTATATATACACACATATATTCGTAAAAAGTATGCATTTATGTGGGTGTATAAGCATGCATCTGTACACACATAAATATACACATACACATATTATATTATGTAAATATATAGATAGATAAATAGACAAACATTTATCTTTCTCTCTATATTAGGAGATGATAATACATACATTTTGTGAGGTGCTGATCAAAAAGTGCATGGAGTCTTGATCACCAAGCAATTTGGAATGTGAATCTGGAACTCAGGAATAATGCCAGAATGAGAAATGAGGATTTGGGAGGCAAGTAGATCATACATGGGAGTAGAGATAACAGATGATGTTATGGAATTCAATCATAACAGCAAATGGAAAATATCTACATTAAGTGTATGATTAAAAACTCATTGAAAGAGATAGAGAAGGAATTGTAAAAGAAATAGGAGAAATAAGGTAATTCAGTGTCACAGAAGCCAAGGGAAAAAATTTAGTTTTTATAATACTGTAATGTAATGCTAATTCTTAAATATTGTAAGGAGAAAAGCTAGGGAGAAACAAAATCATTGCACATATCAATTAGGAGATCATTAAACTTTTAAATGATTAATTTTAAAAGAAATAATGGAAATCTAAGCCATATTTTGAATAATAAGAAGTATGTAGGTAGTGAGAAAATAAAGGCTATTTATTGGGTGTTCTTTGTAGCATATTTGCTAGGAATCTTCCAGTCAATCCTCACCAAAGGATTGTTCAACTTCTGCTAAGGCGAACCCAACAACTCTTGAGCTATCTCATTCTATGTTTGGACAGATGGATTTGCCTGACATCAAGTCTAAACTGGCATTTTTGAAACTTCCACCAGTTGAATCTGGCTTGTTCTCTGGGACATAAAAAAAAAGATAAATCATTCTTCTACTTTATAGCCTTCCAAATCTGAAATCTTCTTTGATTTCATTGTTATAAGAAACTCCCATCAAGGAAACTATCTATAATAAAACCTATTCTTGGAAATTTATATGGGGACACTAAGAGGTTGAATGACTTGCTCAGGGTGATATCCAGTAGGTGTCAGAAGTAAGACTTGAATGTAGGCCTTTTTTGAGTGAAATCAGCTGATGCAATATTTTCTGTGGACAGTATGTTGAAAAGAAGAAAATAAAATGATTATATGCATTGTAATCTAACATATGAGGATTTAAATTTTCTTTCAAATGATATTATAATTTAACTCCAATATAAGATTTTATTTATTTGCTAATAAATATTGAATGACTTTTAAAAATGAATTTTGTAGGAAAAAGTACAAATTTTCTTATACTGATCTGAACAGATTTTTTGTCCTGGTGCCATACTAGGATAATAAGCATGTAGATTAAGAATTTTTGTGCTCATGAAAGGAAGAGGATCAGATTCAAGCACAGGGCTATGAAAATAAATTAATGTAGGATTATTTCCCTTATCTGAACAGTGCCTGAAACATATAATTGTAATAAAAGGACTAAAATCCAGTTGTTGATATTCCATAATCATAATTGTTCAAAAATCTAAATAAGTTGAAAATGTAACAACAATAAATATAATCAATTTTCATACAATATAAATGTGGCTGTGATGACATTTCAAAGTCAGTGCAAGATTTCTCAGAGAATAATATTAACATTTGCTCCTTCTAAATTACCACAGTTGGCAATATCTGTAGGAATATGGCATACTTTATAAGATTCCTAAATTCTTTATTACTTCTTACAGACTTTCAATAATGTCATATATTTAAGTGCCACAATTAGAAAAGAAAATTCTCTATCAGGTTTTATACATACACTTACAAGCAAATTTCCTCTTTCCTTTTTACTTTTTTAAAAATCACTTACAAGCTAATCTCTCCTTTTAACTTTTCTTTTTCAAATTCACATTTATTTCTCTGAACAAAACCAAGACTACTTGTTACTGAAAAGAAATGGGGAGACAAAATAATAAGGCTTTAGAAATTATCCTTGCAAGAAATTCATAAGTCATGAATGAAAATGATAATAGTAAAAATAAAAGAGATAGATGTGAGAGAGTTGTTTGGGACAAAATCAACAAGACTTCAGGTCTTATTAGATGTAGGGAGAACACTGCAATTGGATAAATTTGATATGATTAAATATCAACCATAAAAACAGAACTAGAATATAATAGCATATCAAAGATACAGAGCCAAAAAGGGAATTAGGTATGGCATGCATGAATAGGTTTAGTTCAAGACTGAAGTGACTTTCCATAAAACTCATCTAGTTTTTTCAGAGTCTTCTTAGTGGTGATCTAGGCCTGTGATTTCAAAAGTGTTAGTGGTTAAATTTGAAAAAAAAATTTTGTCTACTAATAAGATCTGATACTTTTTTTAAAACTTATAGCCTTAGAAGTAGTTTCTGTGATATTGAGAGGTTAAGTGATTGAGTAAAGTCACTGAGTTGGTATATTTCAGAACCAGGTCTCTTGTAAATCTGGATCCAATGAATCAAGATTTTTATCCTTTCTAGAACAATACAGCTTGTTTTTATTATGGATTTGAACATCCAAAGAAAAGTTTAAAATGTAGAATAATGAAGAGATTATATAGGTAGCAATCTAGAAACAGGAGAGAAGTTGATATGATAGAATGAAGGGAAAGAGAGGGCGTAAATGAAGAAGGAAAGATTTGTAGAGAGATAACTTTAAAAATTAAAATAATAATGATATTGATATCAAAGGAGTAAGCACAAGTATAGTCGATGATATTTTCAGGTTTAAATACCATTTTAATATGCTAACATTCAACAATACAAATCAGCAAGACATTTTATTGAGAACCCATAAGTTCATATAGCTATAATCTAATAATTAGTTGATTTTGAATCAAAGATGGACTATAACTAGCTATGTGTAACAAAAATTATAGAACTATAGCTGAGACATCAATAACTCCATAAGCGTAATCTCTTTAATTATCAGTAAGGAAACTGAGGCCCAGGCAGATTAAGTGATGTGTCATGAAGCATGTATCAGGAATGGAGTTCAAACTCAGGGCTTCTGAGTCAAGAGCCAGTACTCCTTTTACTGAACCATACTACTTTCTTTAGACTATGATCTAAGAGAGGCCCTAGATTTCTTTCAATCTGAATTTGAATCCCAAATTCTCTACATTGTGACCTTGAGCAAGTGACTCAAATTCTTTAAATTGCAATGTCTTTTCATACAAAAGAAAAGGATTTGGATTAGTAATATGTAAGGTGCTTTTTGTTTTCTGAATCCAATGAACTCTTTACCTCAGTTTTTGTACCTATGAAATGGGATAATAACACCACCAACCTTATAGGGAAGGTATAAGGATAAAATAAATGTTAGCTATTATTATGACTGTTAATACTGTGATTTTCTTCAATTTCAACACAGTCTATTGTCTTAGATTTGGAATCTGTCTTTTATACAAATAGGTCGTGATTAGTGTGGAAATTGTATCATCCAAAATCTTTCACTGCACATTTCATTTAAATTTGCACCTATGATCATATTTTATATAATTATAACTTCAAATAGTACAAATTCAAATATATGCAACTATTTTGAAGGATTAGTTATATATACTAATTGGGCCACAGCTGCACTCATCATAAAATATGAACCCATTAAATTCCTTCTCACAGCAGTTCTAGCCTGAATTCCCACTTATCACCTCTGCATATTCAAGAAATTAATTTAATATCCCAGTAAAATGACGTATGATATGCATAGTTATCAATTAAATCCAAGATTATGGGAAATCTCTGAATACTGATTTACAATGGTCAATCAAACAAAAGAAAATCAGTGAGCATTCTATCATCTTATAGAGGTAAACATGGTTTAAAAGCAAACCTAATGATGTCATCTGTAGCATCATTTGGTTTTTGCCAAAAAAAAAAAAAAAACAACCCTATTAAATAATTTCCTTTTTTATGGATTCATAAGAGCCTTTCAGCTCCCACTGATCATCTCTCTAGCCCTTATGGAGTACACTATTGTATGCCAAGGATGAAGGAAAGGACAATGACTTCATTTGTTTTGCTATAGCCATAACTTCTGAGGGACTACCTAACTTAAAAAAGAAATTTGTGACCTGATCATTTCTACATGGTTAAACCACAAAACACTTCAAAACTTTTCCTAAATTTCATCAGAATCCCGACACTATGATGGCAAGCAATAGTCCATTTTTGGAAACTAGGGGCACATTTTAAGAAATACAAATAATGTTCTAGAACAGATGAATTATACTTTGATGTAAGATCATGAAGATATAAACCTTTCATCTCCCAGGCTGCCATTTTTTGAAGTTGCCAAGTGCCCCATTGTTAGAATATAAGTTCACTTTCATACATTTCAAAGATTGGAAAAATTAGCAATAAAATAAAAAGTAATAATTCTTAGTTAATAATTTCCCTTAGAATGTTTTATCCTGAATCACCAACATTATTATCAGACAGCATTGCACTCTTTATTTTTTTTTACTTCCATTCATCAGGTAGTTCTGAAAACGCCAAATTAATTAGTTATTCTCAGTCAAAAGAAAAATGTGCCAGTTTTTTCCTATATATTTTAATGTCAGCTCCATGAACATTTAGCTAGAGTTCAAAGTAATTAATGTGACATATCCCCAGTTTTGAAACAACAGAACTGGCAGTCTCTTTGGCTTTAACATAAATAGTTTTTTCAAAACAATGAATCAAAAGCCATGATAATTTTCAATATAATTTACCTCAAAATTTGCTTACCTTGAGAAAGAATGTCACACTTCTAGCAGCAATTAGCCTGTTAAAAATAAAACAAACCATTTATTTATAATTCTTAAATAGCAAAAAATGACAATATATTATGGTGCTTAGTGGAATTTCATGATACTAAAAACTTTTCCTAATTTTGTTCATTTTTAGGCCAAAATGAAAATAAGCTGTTTGATTACAATAAATAAATGCTTCTCTCTTCACTGCATGTGCCTAGAAAATATGAAAGCTAATGAGTTTCATGAGACAGCAAAAACAGATTTTCCAGGGCACCTCCTCCAAGTCATGTGATCAGATGAGGGCACAATTCACTCATTCACTTGAATAAGAATCGCATGGATAAAAGTTTCTGCAAGAAAATTTAAGGGTGAGGTGTCAAAGTAGATTTCTTTTCTAATGAAAAATGTAATGTCTCCAGGTGAAAGTTATTAATGTGAGATGTAGTTCATTCCAATAGAGCATTATTTATAGTGCTGGTTGTATTCTTTCTCTGAAGTACATTCAAGTCATCACTGAGAGACTTTTATTTACAGTGCATCACAAATAGCACTGAGATACTATAGAGTGAAAGCATGATTTCCTATAACAGGCCCATAAATTTTAATTCTCATAAACTCTATTGCATCACTGCCATATTTTCTGCCTATCACCAACAAGGGTGATGGCAGACAATAGGAGTAGCTGCACAAGCTCTAATGACTTCACTCTCTTACAGTGTCAGTGTAAGAAGGGTAAGAAACACTAAGTGACCACATATGTCCATGATGTGAGCAGTATGATATATGTTCATTATGCAAATAACCCTCTTGTAGATTAGAAATGTTTACTTTCAATTGATTGTATCTCATCAGACTTTATTGGCTAAACAACAAACCTTGGAAGATATATTACAGTACATTTGAAACAAATAACGTATAAGTCTGTCTTAAATGCATTGCATTTGGATATTAATCTGTAAATAGAAATAGGGCATGACATAAATTCATCCAAGTTCATTACAGCAATAAATTGTCAAGACTTAGAAAAATGGTAGCTTTGCTTCTTGCTAATCTCCTTCATCCATTGCTTCTCTGAGCTACCAATAGTTGTGGACACGGATGAGTTACAAGGCTCAAAATCAAGCCTAGTAAATAATATTTTATTCTTCTAGATTTCCTCAATAATACATTTTCAACCAATGGTAAAAGTCTTTTCATTCTTCATTAGATTCATTTCAAAAGAACTTCCTGGACTTCTCTCTTTATTTATTCTCCTTCTACATGTTCATTCTTTCATATATAGGATCAGAAAATCAGACACAATAAGATGAAGTAATTTGCTTAATATTGCACAGGGAATAAACAACAAAGGCAGGAATTAAACCCAAATTTTCTGCCTCCATATAGAACACTCATATCATAAGTTACTTTACTATGTAATATTTTAAAAGTGTCTCATAAATTAATTTGTGATAAAGCATTAGTACCTCATAAAGCCTTCCTATTTTATACTTAAAAGAGGTATTTATGTATTGGTTGGATTTATATTTTTTAAATTATAATGCTTTTTTCATATCACCTTCATTTCAAGGATAAATACTTTGTCCCTCCCTTCCTTTCATACAATACAAGGAAGAAAAAGGAGACTAGAAGGGAGGGAGACTGAAAGGGAGAAAGAGAAGGAAAGGAGAGAGAAAAAGAAATAAGGAGAGAGGAAAGGAAGGGGAAAGAAAAGAAAAAAAGGAGGGAAGAAAGAAAGAGAATGAGCAAGAACGAATATTTAGGAAAAAAAATAAGACAGACTACTATCACAAAGTTCATTTTTCTACTCTTAAGAAGCAGCAATGACAGCAAATCTCTTTCTGAAATTTCAGGTGCCAGTGGTCAGTGAGCAATTCCTTTTCTCCCCAAATAAGGTCTATTCAGTACTCCTTAAATCAAATACCTCTTTCCAAGGTCTGGCAAACGCAGGGGCCTTTAAAAGGAAATTATATTTAAGTAGCATATGCTACACCTTTCCCAAACTTATTCTCACTAGAAGCAAGTGCTGACACTGGTGGTCTAATTGAGTTTTGGAGTGTTTTAAGGAAGCAACCATTCATAAAATATAGCAGATAGCTAACTTAGAGAGTGATGGAGAAAATTCTAGGTGACTAGAGACTTTTTCAATATATCAAAAAAAAATTTTAGACATTTCTGATTTCTGGCTAAAAACATTTCAATTGTTTCTTATGATTTAAAATTTTACTCCTATGATTACTCTTTATATGTAGGAATGACTGCACATTAACATGAACATAAAGTTTCTACTTTTATGAATAATTAGAGGGTTGCAGATTAAATAGACAGTACTTAGAAGACATCTGACCCAACCTCTTTATTTTAGATCTTAAAAAATAGGCTCATAAAGATTTGGTGACTTTTTTCCAATATTATGGCCATAATAAGTAGGAGTATCAGAATTTAAATTTTCTGTGTCACAGTACATTGTTCTTCTGACTTGATTTATGATGCCCAATTATTTAACTTTAAAGCACCTATATTTCTTCACATCTGCAAAATCATCTCTGAAATACTATCAAAATCAGATTTTATCAAAAGTGTGTTTCATGGGAGAAACTTTGCATTTTCATATAGTTAGCCTGTCATTAAATACTAATGCCATTTGAATACTCAGAAGCTCAGAGTTGTCCATGGAATAAATATGACTTAGAAATCATCTCATCCATTTGTCCCATTGAATTTATAATTAAACTGGGGTCTTGAGAAATGAAATTATTTGTTTAAGGAAAAATGGCTAGTAACTAGAGACAATGGCCCAAAGCACAGTCTCTTAGTTTGCTTGTCTACTTATTATACCATATTGCCCTCGAATTATACTTAGCCAACTATCTTATTGCATGGAATGATCAAAAAGGATCTATGCTTTTGTCTCAATATTCTGTAATGACTCCACTTAATTTGAGGATTAAAAACCATATCTACTTCTATTATAGATGATACTAGATATGGAGTATGAACAGAGAACAGATGGCTCTTAAAATGTAGTAGGTTACATAATGAAACATTTGAATCTGAATTATTTTTTCATCTCTTTTGGTTCCAGTCAGGCCTCTAATGTTCTTTTAATGTAAATTTTTATTTGTGCATTTCATGGCTGTTATGTGAATCCATTGCCACTGAATATATTCAGTCAAAAGTCTTGTTGAAAATTAACAAGATTCTTTGAAGATTTAAATAACGGAACACATTTATTTTGATAAAAAGGGGAAATGAAAGCTTGACTTTCATTATCTGTATACCCTTAAATTGTGTACATTCTGATTTACTTGGATTGTTAATCATCACCGAAATTTAAAAAATTATCTGAGTTGAGAGCATGTCACATAATGTCGATTTTACTCTTTGCTGGAAATGGGCCATGATTCTGCCAAAATAAATTGTTAGGGTAATTTATTTTCTAGGTTTCTATCTTCTTCCACTCTAGTATGTAGAGACATGTTAGTTTATTCATCTGAATGCTTGAATTTTAACAAGGGATGGAAATGAATTCATCATGCATCACAGAGAACAGAAACATTGCTTATCAGTAAAGTTACTGAAGGAAAGAGACATGTTTAATTGTGTATTGTATAAAACAATAAATCAACTTACAGATTTTTTGTAAAGTTTCATAGATGTAAAAATCCACATTAATTTGAATTAAAAAGTTACAAAATTAATCAAGTATTTATTAAATACTTTTAGCTATGGCATAAACTCAAATCAGGGCAATGATTTCTGCATTTAATGATTTAATAATTATTAAGTAATATTGATTATATTCCCTTATGCTGATATTAAGTATTGTGTATAATCATACCTCACCAATATAAAACTCAAGTTATCTGACAAATAGCTTATCCAGAATTTGCCTAAGAATAAGAAAAAAATATATATAGCCATGGGCTTAAGAATTTTATGGATAGTATTTTTGTCCTTTAATCTTTAATGGTAGGAGTTTAGGCTCTTACCATCAGATTATTATCAGATATTTTTAAATTCCTAAAGAAAGGGAATTATGGCACTCTTATTGACTACATGAGTTCTAGTATTATGCTTTCCTTAATATAGGCATCGGTTTAATATTAGTTAAATAAATGAATCAACATGTGTGTTTCTGCATACACTTATATAATGATACCCTCAAATGAGAATTAAGCAAAACAAACAAAGAGATAATGAAATAAAATTAGGAAATATTTGTTTTAAAGATTACAGAATTTTTTCAGGCAAATAGTCACCCTCAGGTCCATTGAATTACAATTCTATATAAAATTAAGCAGGACCATTCTAATCTTAATGTCAGGAATATTGGTAGCACCTGGTTACAAATATATAATAAGAGTGTAGAAATAGTAACAAGCAAGATCTTGGTGTTGAATAAATACTTTGTCTTAGCCAGGATGCTTCTTTTGTTTCTTTCTGCTCAAGATAGGATTCATTTCTCAAAAGCAGTCTAATCTGGGGCGCATAGCTATATTTAAAGGAGTGATCACTTTGATCTAGGCTGATTTGGAAAAAAATGGTGCTTTAGACCTTGAAAGAAAGGATGATTTTCTTGACGTAAAGATGAGTCAGATACTCATTCTAGTCATGGGTATAAAACATGCACAAATAGACAAGGACAATGTAAAGCCATTAAAAAAAAAAAAAAAACTGCTGTTAATATATTTTGGTTATAACAGCTGGTCTTGGAGGCTGAGACCTGACATTTATTGTCATTTTAGGGTCTGCAAAACACTTTTTATATTGCATTTGATCCTCACACACTTTAGATGGGGATGTTATTATTTATATAGTCCACAAATATAAAAATAGGTTTAGGCAGGCTATGATTTGACCACACACAAAGCAAGTGACAAAAGCAGAACTGCCTCTTCTTTACTCCAACTCCAGCACCTTAGTTACCTTGCCATGTTGTATTTTCTATATAAGGCAGAAATTAGGTTGGAAGGAAGATAAACTGTGAAAAATATTGAATGTCCCATAACCAGTGTGACCAAATGAAGGTTTTGTTTTTTTTCTACAGAGTAGTGAAATCGTTAGATCTAGACATTAACAAGAAGTATATGTATTATGTATGTATTATGTATGTATGTGTGTATTATGTATAAATATATAAATATACACAGACATATACACAGATGTACATACATATATGTATATATCGTGGGTGTTTATGTGTGTGTATATATATATATATATATATATGTATGTGTGTGTGTGTTGAGTGCATATATATGCATATGTGTATATATAACACAAAAAACATTTGTTCAATTTGTTTACACAACTGATTTCTTTTTATAGTAGCAGGTATTGGCTTGAGATGTGATGGAAACAATAAAAATAAGAGCTGGGATTACATCATAGCTCTGAGTAGAAGTTGTAAAATACAAATGCAAAATTGTAAGAGATATATAAAAATGTCAAGGGGGTATTTTCTCAGAAACATATTTTTAAAGTATAAAATGGTGGGGCATCTAGATGGTGTAGTCAATAGAGTGCTGGCCCTGAAGTTGGGAGGACCTGATTTCAAATTCGGCTTCAGATAGATACTTAATATTCCTAGCTGTGTGACTAGCAGGTCACTTAACCCCAATTGCCTCAGAGGCAAAAAAAAGTATAAAATGGCAATAACATTGGACTAACCATCTAAAATTTGTGATGAGAATTATATATATATATATATGCATACATATATATATATAGCAATTTTATAACAATAAATGTTGGCTGTTATTGTAGTTTTTTTTCTTTTTTCATTAAGCAAATTCCAGGTATTATTAAAATATATTGAAAAACTATAAAATAATAGTTTGCTTCAATACTGAGATTTGTATAAATCAATTAATTATATGGGTTGCATCAAAATAGGAATTATCTAACAATCCACAATCTACTAAGGAATGAGTAAGAATGGTCACTCAGCAACAAACCAATGTGACTCTAAAACCTGAAAAAATAATTGCTGAAAAAGCACATAATAAAAGCACAAAATGATAAGTGCCATAGATTTGGGGCAGGAGAGAGGAACTTAATTCTGAGACCCTCAGTCAACTTGTATATAAAATGGGAGGGCTGGTGTTTATCAAGAAGTTCTCAATGGTCAAAGGATGATGAGGTTGTTGCTAAGCTTCCATCTGATCAAATAGCATGGCTAGATAGCATAGTGGAAAGAATCCTGAAGTCATAAAGAACTGAGTTAAAATTTCAGCTAAGACTGAGAAGGAATGGGAAGGGAAACAAGAAAATCCACAGTTACCCATGTGATCCTAAGCAAGTCATTAAACATTTATTAATTTCCTCATAAGTAAAATAAGAATAATAATAACATCTACCTAATAGTGTATGCATTGTATCTATGTGTGTATTGTGTGCATGCAATTTCATAGGATGGAATATGATGATGATAAAATGAAAATATGATTATAAAGTGATTTTTAAACCTCAAAAAACTTTAAATTCAAATATATATATGTATATATGTAGAGAATATATATATATATATATATATATAGAATATACATATAAACTTAAGAAGGTAGGATGGAAAGGAAACATAAAATGGGAATGGATTCACAAAATGTTTTGATAAATTTATGAAGGTCAAAGGAAGAATACCAAATAATAAGCATGCTCCAATGATATACTCAATGAGGCCTTTATGTTTTGTTTATTTCTATTTTGATGTCTTTCTTTTTTTAGTTGAATATTTTTACTTTCCCTATTACATTTAAAGCATTTTTAAAATATTTGTTTTTAAAACTTTGATTCTTTCCCTTCTTTCCCACCTTCCCTCCCTTTAAAAATGTGCAAAACATTTCTATAAAAGACCTGTTGTAAAAGAAAACATAGAGTAGGCTTCAATTTGTAATTAGATACAAAAAGTTCTTTTTCTGGGTATGGATAGCATTTTTCATCATGTCATTCAGACTAGTCATGGATCAGTTGAATTGCTGAGAATAGCAAAATCATTCACATTTTATTTTTAAAATATTATTCCTTCATATTCAACTCACACATGTGCCCTCTATCAATACATACTCCTTCTAACTACTACAATAATGAGAAAGTTCTTATGAGTTACAAGCATCATCTTTCTACATAGGAATGTAAACAGATAAACCTTATTAAGTAGCTTATGATACCCTTTCCTTAGGCTTCTCCTGAGTCCTATTTTTGAAAATCAAATTGTCCATTCAGCTCTTGTCTTTTCATCACAAATGTTTAAAAGATTTTGTTGAATTTCCACCTTTTCTCCTGAAGGATTATATTGATTTTTGTTGGTTAGATAATTCTTGGTTATAATCCTAGTTCCATTGCTCCCTGGAATATAATATTCCAAGTCCTCTTTTCCTTTAATGTGGAAGCTGCTAAACATTGTTTTTTTTCCCAACTATGGCTCCACTACACTGGAATTGTTTTTTGATTTCTCATAAAGTCCTTAGCTTCTATTTGCTCAGTTCCAATTTTTAAGGAATTATTTTCCTCAGTGAGCTTTTGTACCTCCTTTCCTATTGACCAATTTTGCTTTTTAAGACATTCTTCTCCTTTTAACAAACTTTTACATTTTTTATACCACTCTCTCTTTTCTTCCTAATTTCTCCTCTGTCTCTCTTACTTGATTTTCAAAATCCCCTTTGAGTTCCTCCAAGGCCTGAGACCAATTCTTTTTTTTTTTTTTTTTTTTTTTTTTTGGAGGCTTTAGCTGTAAACTTTGACTTTATCTTTTTCTGAATATGGGTTTTGAGCTTCCTTGTGACCATAGCAACTTTTAATGGCCAGAAATTTTTTCTATAATCTACTCATTTTCCTAGCCTGTTACTTGGTTTTTAATACTTTAATATAGTAGGGCTCTGTTTCCAGAGTAGAGGGTAGAAGTTTCCAAGCTTCAGGGTTTTTTTGCGGTTGTTTTCAGAGATCCTTCTAGAGAACTTACCAGAAACTCTTTTCTACATTTGAATTGTGAAGAGGATCCCTGCCCCAATCTAGCTGTAAGTTCTAATGTCTCAAAGCAAGAGTTCTTCCTCAGTGCTAGAAAGGAGACCTTTTGAGGTAAGACCTCTAAAAGTTATGGCAGCCATCATTGCACACACACACCCATTCTTGGATATCTGGTTTCCCCAAGGCCCTCATAACCTATTGACAAGCCTTTCCTTCTGATCTTCAAAACTGCCTTTGGTGTTTCTGGCTTGAGAGATCTAAAAACCACTAATGGTACTGCTGATTCAAAGGCCCCTAGACTCATTCTGAGTTTTCTGGATTTGCTGGTTTGGAGACGAGGAAGGAGACTTAGGCTGGTTTAGTGAGGTTTGCACTGGGATTGCATGCTGTGTTCTGATCCTTTCCTGTTGACTTTCTAAGTCATTTCTGGTGTCTCTGGAATGAGAATCAAGCCCTTAATTTTCTTTTTAATGGGTTCTTGGATATTTCAAAACCCACACAACTAGAACCATTTCTTAAGATGATATAGGTACATCTCTTTGAATATAATAGTGGTACATCTCTTTGAATATGAAGGTTGCTTCTTCTACTTGCAATTGTGCCAGCATTAAAAAAAAAATGCTACATAAACTGAAAAACAAACAAAACTTACAGAAATACTGAAAAGATCCTATTTTCCTTTTCTTTTTGCAAAAAAATATAAAATTTGCAACAAAATTTGAAATGAATGTGCCTAATTGACATGAACTCAGTAGTAGCAACAGGGGCTATTTTTATTGTAATATGCATCTACACAGTGATGATATGATTGTGCAGCTTTCTTATAGTTAGATGAATATATTAAACAGAGTTGTGCAGCAAGATGAAAGCCTAACACTTTATGAGTAGCATCTGCTAGGGAGGCGGGCCAGAAGGGGAAATCATATAATTAAAATAATGTTTTTACTCTCTTAGTATTATATTAATCTAAATTTGACAAAGATACAACCTTTTTAAGGAAAAAAATAATCAACTGTAAGCCTCACATTCTTGCACAGTCTGTGTGCTGTAACTTTTGTAGACCAACTTTTCAATATTTATTTGGCTAAAACAATTTTGCATCCAAAATATTTTGTAAGTGAGGAAATGTAAAAGTTTTAATATAAAATATCATTTTTCTCACTATGAAACAGAAGAAAAATAAGAACCATATGAAAAGAGGAATTTAAACTCAGTCTGCAAAATTCTTGCAATTCATTTTAAAGGAAGGAGAAAAATGATTGGTGTCTAATGTAACTAATGTATGATTGCCAAAAATTTATGGCATTGACATGAGTAGTTCAATGTCCATTTAATTAAAGGTGACATCGATAAAATATAAATGATTGAAAATATGCACTTTTGTTTCTCTCAGCTCTTTGCTCTGCATACAACTCTTATTATGGGTTTTTTCATTGTCATACCTTCTTGAAGATGGATTTCAGACTGACTATTAAAGTTAGAATTACTGTCTCAGAAACTAAACTAAATGCTTTCACAAATAGCATATCCAATGAATAATCCTGGAATTAGATGATGTTCTTTCTTTCTCTCTTTCTAATTTTTTGTTCTTCTTGTTTTTGCTGCTCTGCTTCTGCTGCTTCTGATTCTATTTTGTTAGTGTTTCAAGTAGTTGGCTCCTTTCCCATCAACTACTTTCTAACTGTGAATATGACAACATGATGAAGATTTATAGATGCCAAAACATTTGACTAAAGTACCAAGGGTGTGTTATAGATATAAGGTGAAGAAGAAATGATACTCTAAGCTTCTGGTTATTTCCATAAAGATGCCTACATAAATTGGGGGTCTCTATTCTATGCAGCAGTCAACCTTAGTATCTTATCTGAGAGGAAATGAATCTTGAGAGAAAAATCAATAATGACCTCCCCAAACCTTCATTAGATATTTATATTTTAATTCAAATTTTAAGAGCTGTACTTTTGAAAAAAACAAAAGCTTCAAATATAACTATTTTCCCTTGTACTGATATATAACATCTTTCTTCACTGACCCAAAGAAATTGACCCAAATAAAGCCTCCATGCTTTCAAAAATTGGATCTTTAACAAAATTATTTTAACAATTACCTCAACTATGGTATTTTTTGAACTATGATATTAGAATCACTTTGTCATATTATATAGAAAGCTGGCCTTGGAGTCAAAAAAACTGGTTCAAATTCTGCCTGTCACAAAAATTGTCAGTATGATCCCCAAAAAAGTTGCTTAACACCCCCCAGGGACCCAAGCAATTCTAAGATTACAATTGTATGACTGGCACTAATATGCATTGGTTAGAGAAAGTTTTTCACTAGAAATTTCCTTCACAAATTAAATCACTAGTCCAATTTGGAAGAAAAGAAGAATAAAAAAGACCTTGTGCCATTGTAAATGAATGTATGATTATTAGGACTAACATTTTTTTTTCCTTTGAAAAAGACAATTTGTTGGTTGAGACATAGACAAGTTATGTCTTTAGACAAGCCATTTGCTATCATTGAACCCAAGTACTTCTATGAAAAACAAAAAACAAAATGTCACGCCCAAATAAATGCTATGCTCTGTGAGCAAAACAGCATCACAGTAGCACAAAGGAAAAATGTGATGCACAAATCTAGAGAACATGTTTGTCCCAAATACTCAAATGGACTATTTGTCCCTGACTTATGACAGAATCTTTTGAGCTCTTACCAGGCTGATTACTCATAGCTAAACACACTTTTCCCACAACGTTATGATATCATTGTCTTCTTTGTAGAAAGGATGAACAACAGCAATGAAAGAACCACAACTTTCACCATGATTTTTTACTTCTAGTTCTACAAGATTCAATCATGCATATTAATATTAACTCTGTAAATTCATGCTCTGCCAAGCCTTATGAGAAAATTTACTTTGGGGAGATTATTGAGGCCAGACGTTATACTTAAAATCTATCATTACTTCTCCTGGAAAATATAGGACACATTTGTAAATCATAGAATATTATATAATATCACTATTTTTAGCAGGACAATGTGACAACAAAAAATTGTTTAAATTACTTAGGGCAAATATATTTTTAATTGTATGCATAAATTGAAAGAAAGAAAAATATTCTCTCTTACTTATCATGATATTCCTATGTACAAAGGATCAAAGAATTGGAGCTAAAAAGTACTATAGAGGTCATATAACCCAACTTCTTCACTTTAGAGATAAAGCAACTAATACCAAAAGAAACTGAATGATTACACATTAAGACATTAGGACAGAGAGCTAGTTAGTGGTAGAACAGAAATTCCATTGGGCATCCTATGACACGGAATAAAAAATTCTTATCAGTGTAGCACACAATCTGCATCATTGATCTAGCTATCCTTTTTACGACTTACTTATCTCTCCTATCTCTCCATTTTCCATAAAATATTCTTCTAATAGAATGAAATATTTAAAGAAATGAAGGCAGAGAAGAAATGCCCATTTTCTATTGAAATGACAATAATAATAGTTATATGATTTCATGTTTATAAAGCACCTTATTTCATCATTTCATTTTAATCTCCACAGCAAATCTATGATGTAGGCAATATATATATATATATATATATATATATATATCATATTCTTTCTTTTAGAAATGACATTAAGAGAAATAATGTATATTTCTAGGGTCACCCAGCAGTAATTTTAAAAGCTGGTTATAAATATAAGTCTGACCCTCAGTGCAGTACCTTATCCCTATGCATGAACACAAATGCTGCCTACAAAATCAAACCTGCCTAAAAAGTTGAATTGATGCTAATTTCTATAAAATGATTTTGAGTAGATAGATGGTAAGAAACATATATTTTATATGTTAAGTATAAAAGTGATTTAATAAGCCAAGAGACTTGCTTTGAAATCTTGATTGTTATTGTGATCTGTGTTGCCTCATAAAGAAAGGGGTCCTTTAATATTGATATAATACATTTAATAATTTAATGTCATAAAGGGACATCGTTTATATATATATATATATCAAACTATTCATATTTAATACCCCAATATAAGTTATTAAATCAAAAGGGGCCCAAAGGAAATATAAAGAGTTCAATTGTGGAATGAAGTAGAGAACTAAAATGCCCTTTTTAAAGTATTTCTCATCTAATTTGGCCTTCAGGATTGTTATGTGTATTTAGCAAAGGGAAAGGTGGGCATAATTACTTCTTCATGTGTCAAAATATTTGGCCTCATAAGGCTATTT